>NW_027464999.1:0-82249 GCF_043290135.1 Rhipicephalus microplus
GAGCAAACAAGAACAGCTTCGAGCTACAAAAAAGGTTTTTTATGCATTTTACGGGCCGAAACAAAGAGAATGTCCTCTTATAGAGAGCAAAGTTTTCAAATAGAGGCTCCGCCGTACTGCCCCTGAATTCCAGGCCAGCAGTGGTTGGACAGCAAGTTTATTAATACCGTCACGCAAAATGTTTGTTGATATAAATCTCATGACTTTTTTCTCCCAGGTAATGACCCCTCCTCAAGAACTTTTCTTGAATAAAAAGAAAAAATAAATAAAGCAAAGATGCTTTGATTACACGAGTAAATACGGTATATACACTATCAAGTGGACGATGAGATGACTACCGTTGTAGCTCAGTCGGAAGAGCATCGGGCGCGTTATTGAAAGGTCCCTGCTGGTTGCAAGTTATCTTTTCGTCCACTTATCTTTGTTCGCATGAACACCACAATTACTGCTAGTAACATGCCTTTTCAAGCTCTCATTATTATTGGGTCTAATGCCGAGCTCTGCTGTGCGGCCAAAATTGAAGGAGAGTGGAATGAAAGCCACTGACTGCACGCCTCCTTTTTGTGTCCCCGGAAGGTCTGCATCTCCTGGTTCATCTTGCGGATGTCAAACAGCTTGAGCAGGTGGTCTCGAGAAGCGGTAAGCAGCCAGTTGCCGTTGCGGTTCCATTTCACCTCCATCACCGTGCTTTTATGTGCATGGCTGCGAAAAGAGAAACATTCAGTGCAACTGCACACGCACCCACAGAGAAAAGACAGTGCCCTTTGATTCTTTACGGACGGTTTCACCAGCGTTTGCCGTTCTCTGGCAACATTTTTGCGTTCACCTGAAATGCACCCTAGAAAACTTCCTATCTACCTTGTTTTAGCATGGTTTTAGCCTGCACTGCTGGCTGCGGCTGCTTGTGTTTCGATTCTTTCTGCAGATAGAATTATTCCAATGAAGCACTCGCGACCACGATGGAGCCTGCGATCCGGAGTTAATTTACTATCGCAATTGAAAACTTTTTGTTTCCCAAGAGATAGAGGCAGAAAAGGCACCTGGATTGCAACCATCAGCGAGAAAGCTGGATTCCTAAAAAGAGTGCGCAAATGTGTTCTGCCAACTTCATCAAAGATAAGTAAAGCTCGCCGCATATTCCAAGCTCTGACATTCTTTGCTGGTCACGTCAAACACCATCATCTTCCGCCCGTGGCAGATAAGTGGATAGCAAAAGGTGAAAGTGCAGGTTAATGTGTTTCTAGTAACCGTGCGAGTGGTGCATACTGTTCGGAGCAACACGCGGGGCATTAAAGCATCCGCGTGCAACTTGGATCGCCGAACAATATACATTGAAGTGCCTATATTTTGTTGCCGTTGCATTTGCTTTTCATGAGAGCGAAACCCGAGAGTAGGTCCACATCGGCGCAAACAAATGACTCACCCCTTATGTTGTTGCTGCCAACTCATATTGTTACACTCAAGCTAAATTATCATTTTGTGTGACAGTGAATGGTATATGCAGGCAACTTAACTTGAGAGTTTAATTCATGAATTCTGTACTGATTAGTAAATCATAGTAATTTGCATGACTCAGCCACACCTTACATCATCACATAATGAGTACATTTTATATTATTTCAGTCACACCAAACACTTCATATTATAAGTGACTCTGGTTAGTGTCAATCTCCATCGAAATTGCCCGATGTGACACAAGTGCAGTAATAAGCATTTTATTGTGTGGTTATTAGAAATAAGTGGGGTTTTACGGCCCACAATCACAATGTCATTATGAGAGGCACCCGAGTGGAGGGCGTTGGTGAGCATCTGGTGTATTTTAATGTGCACTGACATTGCACCATACACGGGTCTCTGACTGCCCTTGCCAGGATAAATGATGTGCTACTACAGCGGACCTTTGTAGGAAGGGTGTGTGCTAAAACAAATATGCATAACCACGTCAGTGGCTGTGACGGGAGGCACATCTTTAGCTCCAGTCAAAAAGCCGAATTGCATGATCAAGCAACTCTTCTCCTAGTCACTGCAGTTCCTGCTTGTACCACTACCGAGCGACGTCATTGAGTTGTGTCATGTTGCTAGGACATCTCTCTAAACGCATCTGAAAGAACACACCAGAAATAATAATAGAGCACCAAAAATACACCACTGGAAACATTGAAAAAAGCATTACCGGAACTGGCAGTCTTCTTGGGTAGCCCATTTGGCACACTTCAGTTAGTTTACAAACAGCAAAACCATCTGTAGAAAACAGATTGAAGATGGAGCTTGGGGCGAGGAAGAAGAAGTGGCCAGGGGCACACTCTGTATTTTTTTATTTGTGTTCTGCCAACTGAGGACAGACGCAAAGACTTCAACCCCATTCGCAACAACGGGTTGAAGAACGAAGCAGCGGCGTCTGGCTCAAGGACGAACCGTCGAGGGAAGGACCACGACCGACGACTGTTGGCGACGCACATAAACAGGCAAGACACGTTTTAAGTATGAATAGAGAGGTCCTATCGAAGAAGCGGAAGACGCTTCGAGCAAATGTGACAACGCTTACGAGCGAAATCGATAAGAAGATAGAAGAAGACGCCGATTGAGCGCAACTTATGACGCTTCTAAATCAGATGAAGAGCGTGTCATAGACGCTAAAACAAGTTAACGAACAGATTGAACCGTTCTTTGAAGAAGACGTTGCGGAGGCAGAATTTGAAAGAGTTTTGCATTATGAGATGAAGATCGTCGCTGCAACGACAAAAATAGAGGAGCAATTACGCGAGTTAGAACAAGCGACGCAACTGACTACGAGAATAGTTACAGAACAGGCGAGCTCAGTGCAAGGTACTAACCGAATCTCGGAGATGCAAGAGCTTGTTAAGTTGCCACGTCTTGAGATGATCAAGTTTGATGGGAAAAAAACAGCATTGCCAAGGTTTTGGCATCAGTTCGAGACATCGGTGCATAACAGAGCGAACATGCCAAAGAATCAAAAATTCAATTACCTTCTGGCGTCTCTAAGCTGGGAGGCTGCATCCCTCATAGAAGGTTTACTGTTTTCTGATCAGAACTACGAGCATGCAGTGGCTCTTTTGAAAAAAAACATTCGGACGACAAGATCATTTAAGAGAGACCTACGTAAAAGAGATAGTAAACGTGGAAGCAGTGAAGAGCCCCAAAGGTGTAAATAAGTTGAAGAAACTCTTCTAAAAGTTGCAAGTGAACACACGAGCACTGCAGTCGTTAGGAGTGGAAGTGGATAGTTATGCCACAGTGATAGCTCCTGTTGTGAAATCTGCGCTACCAGTGGATATGAGGATTGAGATGAAGATGAAGCAGATAGAGAAAGGTGACAACAGACCAGCAACTACGGAATCGGACTCAGCGTCAAGAGACAGCACGAGCAGTTTGAAAGAAATTATGGAGTTTTTAAAGATATATCTACGCAGCAGGGAAGAAACTTGAGAGGAAAAATACGACATGACCCAGTCACCGCACAGTATGAGGTGGACTAGAACATCTACCCTTCAAAGCACCTCGATTAAAAATTGCATCTTCTGTGAGATGACTGGACACTACACGGAAGATTGCAGAAGAAGCATTACTATGCAAGAGAAGAAAGAAGCCTTGCAACGGGAGCGAAGATGCTGCAGATGCACAAGACCTCACCACACGGCGAAGATATGCCGCAGTAACGTACGCTGCAAAACATGCAAGGGAAGGCATGCGACATCCATGTGTCGACCACGTACGCCTGCAAGAAAGTCAGCACAGCAGCAAAGCGGTAATGATGTTGAGCAAGTGCGTAAAAGCGCGCAACCTGACCGGTTAGACACCACCAAGTCCTGCAACATGCACGCACAGCAGTTTGATGAACACAAGTGCATACTACTGCAGACAGCCTTTTCGTGGACAGAGGGAGAAGACAGCGGGTGCTACGCACGGATTCTGCTGGACAACGGGAGCCAGAGGACATTCATCCTGAAAAGATTGTCAAGAAAACTAGCGTGCAAGGTAAAAAGATTCGAAAGGATTACCGTAGGATCATTTGGAGGAGGAGAGATGGAACTAGACATGGAAGTCGTCGAGGTCAGCGTGAGGAAGGATCCCACATCGGAGCCAGTCACGGTTGAGGCACTGGAGATAGAAGTTATATACTGTGACGTGCTACCATCGCCACCGTTGACAATACACGAAAGAGCAAGATCGATGGGAATTTGTTTGGCTGATGACAACGAGAAGACGGACAAAGAGAGAAAAAATACGGAAACTTCTACATTAATTGGAGCAGATTATTACTGGACTGTACTCACTGGTCGCATTTGCGAGATTCATCCAAAAGTAATGGCAATAGAAACAATATTGGGATGTGCTGTCCAAGGTCCTGTAGAACTTCACTGTGTGCCGATGAAATCATCAACGGTTATGGTACTCAAGGTCAGTGCCAAGACTAACACGACGGTGGACGAACTGCAGAGATTCTGGGACTTGGAAAACATGGACATCAAGGAGAAACAAGCAACAAAGATGAGCGATGAACATGTGCTAGAATACGTCCGACAAACAATGGAGTTCAAGGCAGGAAAATACCAAGTGCGGCTACCATGAAAGGAAAACGTGACATTGGACGACAACAACACCATTGCAGAGAAGAGGCTTATCCAGGTGACCAAGAAATTATGCAAGGATAAAGATGAGCTCCTAGCCTATGACAAAGCTATTCGAGAGTACTTTGAGCAAGAAATAGCAGAAAACGTCGCAGATGCTGGATCAGACATACAGAACAAATTTGTATACTACATGCCGCATCAAGCAGTAATTAAGAAGGACCGAACGACAAAAATACGGATAGTCTTTGACGCATCGTCAAGCCAGAATCCAGGTGAATCCTTGAATGACAACTTGAAAAATGGACCAAACCTAAACCCCGACATCACAAGCTTGCTGATCAACTTTTGACATCACAAGATTGCTATGTCAGCCGACGTCGAAAAAGCATTTTTGAAGATCAAGATACATGAAAATGACCGAGACGCACTGCGATTTTTGTGGTGGGAAAGAATACCCAGCGAAGATATGCCAGCCGCGAAGATAAAAACGTGGAGGATGACGAGGGTTACTTTCGGAACTACGCCAAGTCGCTTCCTTCTGGCAGCCACAATTCATCGACATTTGGATAAATTCGAAGAAAAATATCCTGCAGTTGTGGCGCAACTCCGAAAAGAAATCTACGTCAATGACGTTTTACTAGGAGCCGACGAATACTCGACATCGACAAAGATATACAAAGAAGCATGAGACATTTTTCGCAATGCGGGAATGAATTTAAGAAAATGAATTTCAAATGACGCCAAACTAAGAAAACTATTTGATGAAGAAGAAGATGATCTGGATCGAGGGATAAGAAAAGAGGGACAAATCAAGATTTTGGGACTGAAATGGAATTTCGTAGATGACGTGTTGAGCTTTCCCGACACTACATGGCGAAATGACAGACATGAGACAACTCTCAGAAAGACAGGTTTTGCAAGCCACGGCAAGACTATATGACCTTTTAGGTTTTTTGACACCATTTTCAGTTAGCGCAAAAATATTGCTGCAAAAAATTTGGATGGATAAACTGAAATGGGATGACCCATTACCAAGCCATTATACATCAGCTTGGAAGGACTGGTCGGAGGAGCTTCAGCACTTAGATGACTTCACCGTTAACAGATGCTATGACAACAGGCAAGCTAAAGTGAAAGCATAGACTCTACACGTGTTCTCCGATGCGAGTCCAATGGCGTATGGTGCAGCAACATACATTGTAACAGAATACTCCGATGGAAGCAATGAAGCCAATTTAATCATTGCAAAAGGTAGAGTCGCTCAAATGAAAAAGATTACACTAGCAAGATTGGAGTTGTTGGCGGCCACAATATCAGTCAGATTGGCCAGTTATATAACTGAGAATTTTATCAGAAAACTAAGGAATGTGAAATTCTGGACTGACTCTCAAATTGTATTATGCTGGATAAAGTCTAACAAGACGAAAGATCTGTTTGTTCGCAACCGCGCAGCAGAAATTAAGAGCAAGTCCAACGAGAGTCAATGGGGTTATGTTAAAAGTGATGAAAATCCTGCGGATTTGATGACAAGGGGGATGAAGATGAAACGTTTGCTGGACAGTGAATTATGGTGGAAAGGCCCCACGTGGATCAAGAATGAAGAACAAAGGCCTGATTATGACATCACGCAAGAATCGGACAGTGATGAAAACAAAGTCGAAGAAAAGATTGTGGCAAGCTTAACTACCACCACGAGTGAAGAAAAGATAATTGATGTGAGCAGGTTTGGATCATACAGGAAAGCGTTATGAGTTACCGCGTGGGTGATGCGTTATATAGGAAACCGACGAAAAAAAAGGAAAACAGGTTTGCTCACAGGAGAAGAATTGGACAAGGCAGAGTTTGTGCTGACAAAGATGGAGCAGAAAACGCTACAAAATGCAGTGACACAAATATGTGACAACATGAATCTGTACGGCACGAACATCTTTGAAGATAATCAAGGTGTCCTAAGAGTAAAAGGGAGGCTTCAGTAGAGTGATTTGAGCTTTGATGAGATGCATCCTATTATTTTACCAAGAGAAAGTCACTTTTCAGAACTCCTAGTTCTGAACGCGCATCAAGTGGCAATGCACGGTGGCGTTGCGGCAACACTGACACATCTAAGAACGAAGTTTTGGATTGTGCGTGCCCGACATATGGTGAAATATGTGATAAAGAAATGCATCACATGTAGGAGATTCAATACTAGACCAATGGCACAAGAAATTTCACCACTACCAGCTGACAGGATAACACAGATGAGGCCATTCGACACAGTTGGTATAGACTTTGCTGGACCGCTAAATGCTCGAGTGGAGAAAGGCGAAAAAATTACGAAGTTTTACATTGTGATATTTACGTGTGCAGTAACAAGAGCCATACAACTGGAGTTGGTCAAGAGGATGTCATCAGAAGCGGTTATACAAGCATTCCGAAGATTCGTAGCTAGAAGAGGATTGTGTACAACTATTTACAGTGATAATGCAAGAGCATTCAAGAAATCTGAGAAAGAGATGAACAAGATATTGAAGATGGAAGATGAAAGGGTGCAACAGTACACCAGTAATCTGAAAATAAAATAGAAGTTTATTGTAGAGTTAGCTCCATGGTGGGGAAGATTTTATGAAAGACTGATCAGAAGCTTTAAGACATTCATGGCAAAAACTATAGGTGCTCGACTTTTGGATGAAGAACTACAGACTGTGGTTGTTGAAGCAGAAGGAGTACTTAACAACCGGCCTCTTATGTGTATGACGATCCTAACGAGCCACAACCCATCACACCGACGAACGTTATAGGAGGCAGGCAAGCAATGAACAAGCAGGAAGAAAACAGACTCGGAGAATACAGTTTGCTGAATTATTGGAGTGCAAGAAAACAGGCAATGACAACATGGTGGACCAGATGGAAAAAGGAGTACTTGAGAGAGCTTAAGTGTGCCAGTAGAAAAATAGAGCGTCACACAAATGTACAAGAAGGAGATGTACTTTTGCTTGGAAAAGGGCAAAAAAGAACTCAGTGGAAACTCTGCAAGGTCGAAAAGATTTTCCCAGGCAAGGGTGGACTAGTGAGAACATGCTTGCTTCGTACACCTGAAGGCAAATTAGTCAAGAGGCCGATTCAACTGTTATCTTCGCTTGAAGGTTGCTTCGGTTGAATCTGGCCGGCGGGAAGATGTAGAAAACAGATTGAAGATGGAGCTCGGGGGCGAGAAAGAAGAAGTGGCCAGGGGCACGCTCTGTACTTTTTTTATTCTGGTTCTGTCAACAATAAACCAAAGACGTATCGGTTCTGCGGTCTCTCTGGTCCTTCTGAAACACCGTCTATAACTTGATGTGTTCCATTAGTGTACACAACATGCATATGAGATACAGAAATTGAGTTTGAGACATATGAAGTTTCATGATGGTTCAGCAAACTAGGAGCACGGGGATAAACACAGACACAAAGCAAAGAGGAGGCACACAGCACGAGCGCTCCATCCTATTCGATCCATCCTATTGCATATGAAGTTTCAGCCTGGACGCCCACTGCAGGGCAAAGGGCTCTTTTTTGCTTGACCAATCAACCTCGTCCTGCACTTGCTGCTCCAGCATTATACTTGTACACTTCCTAAAACAGCAGTGCTATCAAATTTTGAGGCTATAATAAGTTTGTTGTGGGTTTCCCCTGTATGCAAGGACACTCCACATCAACGGCCGGACACAACAAACATTTAAAATATATTTTAATTGACTTCCAATGCATACCTACATGCTCATTCTCCCACTCGAGGCCCATCACTAGTGCATACAGAACTGACATAGCTCTAGAGGAAGGGCAGCAAAAGTTGTAGTGACGTCACACCAGATCTATAGCGAGGTGAGTGAACTCCAGACCTCCGCCATGTACGTACCGGCAAAGCATATCGGCAGCTGCAGCTAGCCATGGCAACTGTCGCTGCACGTGTTTTGCAGCTGCTTGTGTGGCATACATGTGCGAGAGCAGATGATCTGTGTGACATATGTCACAGCTTAGTGTGGTCACGTGACCCCCCCAACTAAGCTGCTACGTCACTGCTCAACTTGGCGCCACAGAAACCCGAAACGAAAATAGTCCGCATAAATAAGGCGGCGAATCTTGGTGCAAATATCATGCTTCTTGGAGCTATAAGAAATGCTTGTAGTAAAGAATGCAGTAGCCACAAATATGGTGGCTCCAGCCCTTCACATCTGCTCACCTAACTTTATGTCTCCCCCTCGTGCATTTAACTTCTCTTGGAATATGTGACAATTTCATTTCACTTCCCATTTACATTGTATGCCTTTAATATCTGCATCGGTAACTGCCAATAACTGAAGTTACAAATTAACATGGCAGCACCCATGCAAACATAACAGCCTGCTACTACCTGGACTCGTGCCCACTGTCCCTATGGGGACACTAAAGTGTACTATAATGGGGGAGTGGGTCGACAGAGGGCTCCACACTGAGACGTGTTTTGTTTCTGAAATCCTGGTGGCACCCCCATCACATTCACCTGAAGGTTACCATGGTTACGGCTGTGCTGCTGGCAGCCTGGTCGTCATGCATCAGTTGCATCAGCCACTCCTCAAGCGTATCCTGCACCATTGCAGCAGCCTTCGTGCAAAGCCACGGACAGCATCGCACCAGGTCTCGTGAATAACTCAAGTAAAAGGAGGCACTGCCTTTATTCCGCTAAAGTACCCTGCTCGTACCTAATAGCTGCATGGCTAGCTTCACTGCATATGGATTATTTTTTTACACCAACAAGGTTGAAAGATACTACTGAACAAGTGGCGAAAACTATGCGTGAGTGGTGGTGCGTCGAGCAGACGACAGCTTGGCGCTCTTGCAATCATCACAAGCCATCACAGATGCTGCCGGATCTACCAGCACAACCACCGGAACAGACGGAGCTTCAGGTGATGGCGACTACAGAGCCCCCACAAATTTTCAGCTTTTTTTTTTCTTGCTTCACCTGTGCCGCTTGTTGCCCTCTCCAGTGGACCCATTCTCCCATTCTAGTATACTCTAGGAACACTGAGAAGACCTAGGTGAACCTGCATGGATCTTCCCACTCGAGCAGACATGATCCTTCCTTCTGCCTCTGGGGCCTAACCGCATGAGTGATGCTAAGCTAGTCAGCCCTTGTTCACTGATGTCAGCACTCACGCTCACGTTTCGGCCAGCACAGATCACTCACATCGGACTGGTGAAGGGAATGCCACAGGACTCATGGAGGAAACTGGGATGAAGTTAAACTCCCCTCCCTTTCCTCCTCCAACCCTCCCTGCTCCGCCAGCTTAAAAATCCGTTGCAAAGTTTCATATCGGCCACTGATGAGGTGTGTTGGCCTTTCATGGTGCTCACTTGCTGTGTGTTTGTGCAACGCGATGCTTCACAACTTGCACTGTTTGTGCAGCGTGCTTTGTGGCTCGAATACTTCTACAAGTCCCAGAAGACGGCGCCGGCGCTAAAGAAAAAGGCAGGGGAGCATGCACTTCGAGTGGGGGTTTTCGTTGTGTCAATTCGTACCCATGTGCATACAAACTAGCTGTTTTCTGCAGTGAGGCAACAGTTAAATGTATTTGGAAATGACTGATAGTAGAGGGCACGATGCTGCATTTACATCGTTATATGAACCAGCAGAAACCACCTAGAGCTTCACTTTTTACAACTCTCATAGAACTGCTTCAATGTGCGCTCTGCATTCGTCCTCACTAATCACTCAACATGGCCTATAACCGCATTTTAGGTGCTCTAAATCAGGGTTTCTCAAACATTCTGGCCTTGAGGAACCTTAAAGGGACACTAAAGGAAAACAATGACTTGGTTGAGATTCACAAATCGCACTCTGAGAACTCTAATGTCGTATGCTTCACTATCATAGGTTCATTGTTAGTGGAGAAAATGAAGAGTGAAGTTTCATTCTTAAGTTTCACACTAAAATCCACGCACATGACATCAAATATTCCGTATGTATTTTTCATATTTTCTCAAAGTTGGCTTGATGAAATTTTTAGAGACTTCGTATGCCAGGTCTATTACACTCAATGAGCACTGACAATGAGCACTACTTTTATGAATTAAAAGCTACGTAGGACCTAGTAGATGACTACAAAATCTATGACGTCACTGTGTTTGGTGCAGTTATCTCAAGGTGGTGTCTTCACCCGCATTTTTTTTTTTTCGTTTACAAAGCGTTGTGTCATGATAAGAGTGGCGTTTTCAGGATTGTGAAATAGTACTTTATGAATACCCGAAAAATTGTTTTCTTCTTTAGTGTCCCTTCAACGACTTTTCCACAGTAGTTCCGAACCCTAAACTTTTTATGGAGTATGAGGAGAATAAAAAGTGAGGGGCTGGTGGGAGGGGAGGCAATAAGGCCTTTCGACATGCAACCACAGTACTATTCACACAGTCCGCTTTGGCCAGTTCCCTGTCTTCTTTATTAACAACAGAGGCCATCGCTGTCGATGTAGAACTCCCCATTGACTAGACTTGTGTAAACTGTGCCACGTGATCACTGCCGCACCATGAATGAAGTGCCAAGGTGTCATTCTAACTAGTCTGAGCACTCAAAAGCGTGAATTACCAGTGCTCCACGCATTCTCTACCTCTGGGTCAGCAAACAGTGAAAGTTTCATGGCGCACACTAGAGATGTACCGTTAATGCTGCTGCCATGTGGATCTCTCACTAACCACAGACACCCGCTATGATGATGCGGTGTGCTATGACTTTGTTAAGTGCAAACTACAATGCAAATTTGCCTGTAAATAAATTAGTTGCTCATGGGGGTAAAACAGGGACATGTTGTACTCATTTTGGCCATTTGCAAAACCCTGTTTGAGAAGCCATGGCCTAGATAGATATATAAAAGCTTGCAATGCTCCAAGACAAAGGAACAAGGTCACTTTTGCATGAGTTTATGACACTTTTTATTGCACTGCAACTTGTCACTTTTCTTCAGAGCGGAATCATTTTTAAAGCATTTCGAAAGGCTTATAGTGTCCAGCGTAAAGCTGAGAAACTGCACCATTGGCACATTTCAAGAAGACCGCTGGCATGAATCACATCTGTTCATTTTTTCAGTGTTTATCATCAGTAACTACATAAAAATAAACATTTCTATAAAATAAGTCAGTAAAGCTCAGCCAATATTAACTGTGTTGAGTGTTGAATTCATTTTGATGTCTAAAATGAACTTTGTATTATTAGTGTATTTAAGGTATTTCACGTGCTTTCTTTGTCCATTTTGTGCAATTTCATGCACATATATCAGAAGCTTTTTTGCCCTTTTGTCAGTATTAAAACTTTTTTTAATATGCGCATGCATGCAGCATTCATGTGTTGTGTTTTGTTTTTTAATCTACTGCTCTTTAAGGTCTTAACTATGCAGCTCACTTTAGTGTCATTAAGTGATCATGAAGCGGTCATGTCATTTAGTGGTGTTGATTTCCTGAGCCTATATCATTCCATATACGATAAAAATGTTCATTACTGGAAACAAGGACAATAAAATGAGGCCAAAGATATTTTATGTTACAAGTAAAATTCATTATTTTGTTTTCTCGCATACGCTGCATAAAGGCAGCATTTCCAGAATGCATACATCTAAATTCACTAAACATGCACTGTGCAGCCCACACAAGCAGATGTATAAAAAAAAAAGTGCCTCATGCAGGGGTGCAACAGCTAAAATACAATTTGGAGCAATTGGAGCACTAAAATCCAAATTTGGAGCAGGTTACAGGGAAAATATACACTTCTTTATCATGAAATATCAAACTTGGAGCACAACAAACAAGAAGGCTTACATTTAGAAAAAAAATGTGTATAAATCATTCAACATCATTTAAACTGTGCAGTGTGAACATGAACACTGCTATTTCAATGAGAGTAGTATTTTAGACCACCCCGCTGAGCAAACAGTGATGAAGTGCATATTAGCATTTGCTGTGCTTGTCAAATCATTTGACAGACTTTGCGAATTTAAACATGGATGTGCCCAGCTCGCGACCTTAAAATATGGGAGATTCGTAAAACCGAGAAGTAGGGGTGGCAAAAAAAAAAACAAACTGATGTACAATTTAATTTTTATTTTAGGGAAGCAGAAATGTCATATACTGCTTCAAATGATTGACAGTAGCTTATTTATACATCAGTTATTATACTGTTACTCATAATTATGTGGCATACAAATGCATGAGTAACCTAGCAAAATGTGCAGTGCCCCGTCAATAGCACTAACAGCCCCTTCCAAATCTCAGTACGCTTTTTCACTGGGCACCAGTGTACTGTGGCAAAGGTGGCTTAAGCAGCATTCTCTGCACGAGTTAGAACTAAAGCCAAGAAATTTTCTAACCGCTACACCTCTCCCTCACCTTCCACCTTTTTTCTTCATTCACTGGGGGGTCAGGCTGCCTTGCAAAGCGCATTTGATCAAGCAAAATAACAATAGTGCGTATCTGTTGGCCAGACGACAGCACCAGATATTTATCGCCAAGACCATGGCTGCGACGATGCAACTTCAACAATGCATCTGACATAAATTGAAATGAATTCTAGTTGAACCATGTTAGTAACTGACTTTTAGTGACCCATGCATTATGATGCTGATTACATGTGTATATTGCTGTTTTATTTCCAGTCTACGGTAGTTGTTTTTTTTTTTTCTGCTTGCTTGTTTCCTTTTTTAGAGATGTTTTTCCACCCTTTCTTCGTCTTTTCTTCCTTTTTCAGCATTTGTGTGACTACGAGTCCCTCATATATTGTTTGCCCCCGTTATGTATAGCCTTCAGGCCCTTAAGGCATCAATAAATGAAATGAAATGAAAAAAAACAAAACTTAACAAAAAAAAAACGTTTTGTTTGCCACTGCTAAGGCAATCAACGTGGTCGCTGGCAACGTTGGCGTTCACAGCACGTCGAGCTTGTTCGTGCGAGAAAAACGCAGCATACGCTTCGAGTTTTAGTTCGTAACAAGCCGTAGCCGCATTTTCAAGCTAGGAAATTTACACTTTCCGTGAAGCGTTGGTGGCTACTGCTAAAGCCCCTATACTTCGTAAAAGTACCACCACCTGCTCTTCCCCTCGCCGCCTCCTCTCCAGCGCTTTGCTTTTTTTCTTTCACTTGCGACAGTGGTGCTCCCTGTACCACGCCACGAGCTGGCTTCAGCAGGGAGAGGAGGAAGCGGCAGATAAATAGGACGCTATACTTTTCCTTTGTAAACGTATTGTGATCTGCTTTCACCCTCGCCGCCTCCTATACAGCGCGTTCGTTTTTTCTTTCACTTTCGGCAGTGGCCCGCCAGTAACGCGCCACGAGCTTGCTCCAGCGGGAAGAGGAGGATTGCGCCACGAGCTTGCTCCAGCGGGGAAAGGAGGAAGCGGCGCAGATCAAAAGAATGCTGTACTTTTCCGAAGGTGTAGGGGCTTTAGCTACAGCAGCACATTTTTGTCTTGAAGTTTCGTCGTCCCGCCTATAGGTGTCCTATGCAATCAACGGACTAATGGGCAGGCAGCGTTGTTACTTTATCTGCTCATATTTTAGGTACATTCTAGGCACTATAGTTGGGGTCTGCGAGCTTTGATTGAAGGGGCAATCTGCAGGTGGCCGAAGTGGCCTGCAGTTCTCGCCGAAATTAGTGCACCTGAAAAAAGTTTAAATGGCCAGTAAACAGGCTCCAACTTTTTTTACACCCCCCATAGAAGCTCGGCAATTCGTAGATTAGACTGCAGCGATCACATTTTCTGAATATTACAGCGGTGCGCGCCGCGCAGAGCCTCTATTTCGAAAAACAATTCCCGCACATCTTTCCTACGCCTGACCGACCCCCTAGCACGTGCAGTGACATCAACTCGGCGATCTGCAACGTGACGTAGCACGCAGCTCGCCGATTGGTCTAAATCAGGTGTGAAAAAACAGTAGTGCAGTCAACATCAGTTCCTGTTCACACCCACAGCTACGAAACTGCCCCTTGTTTCTTGGCACTGTGGTGAAAGAACCAGCCTCGCAGTTGTCGCGTGCATGTGCACACTTCTCGCTCAACTACAGCGCTTGTGCGCACGTACAAACGTACTTCGCCCTTGACATGAGCAACACGGGTAAAAAGCGTTGCTCTGTCGTCGGCTGCAAATCGAGCGACTGGGCAGCGGAGAAGCATCGGCGCCGAGTGCCTCACGATGGGGCCCTACGCGCTGCATGGCTGAAGCGAATCGGCCATCCAGCGATGTACATCGGGGACCTGATTGTTTGTGGTCGACACTTCATACCTGACGCTTACATGGTTGGCCCGCGGCTGGTGCGGCAAACGGTAAACAAACAACCACGCTTCGCAGCAAGCGGAAGTTCCTTGCGACTGATCGAGTTTGCTGATGACGTCAATCGCTGACGTGGTGTCACGTTGCCGAAGTAGGCGGAGTCACGACGATGGGCTATGCCTTCCCCTTCATGAAAGGAAGAAGGGGGGCAAAGCCACGCGAAAATCTGAAACCAGCTTAGACCTATGTTCTAACCCCTGTAACTTCGTTAATATAGCATGTATTCGCAAAAATCTTGCGGCAGCATGTTCGCAAAGAAAAACTGCACATATATCTCTTTTTAAAAATTTTTAGACCTCAGAGCTGTTTACTGGCTCTTCAAGGCTGGCTAGGCATTTTCGCACAGCTTAGACCAACAATCCGAAATTGTATCAAATCGGCGCAATTGGCACAGCTGCTGCACCCTTGCGCACAGACACACACACAAAAATTCGCCCCGGAGTTGCATGTTACACTGCAAATGTTGTCGAAAGACGATAGTCTTGCACCTGGAGAAAGTGAACAAAATGTTTATTTGATGTTCTGCGCAAGAAAATCTGTGAATGGTATTCTGGAGGCGCTGCGTTAGAGTGCCTCGAGCACGCAGCGGAGGCGAACGAGCGCATCAGGTCACGTCACACGCGAGACACGAGCGCTATCTGGCAGTTATCCTAGAAAACGGGGCGCGTGCCGTGCGTGCCCATCTAAGGTACAAACTCAAGGCGACAGGTAGGTGCCACTACAGTGTCGTCTAAGCAAAGCGTTGCAAACACTTGCCACTTCGTGCAAGTGTTGCATTGCCAGCGGAGCGTTATAAAGGCTACGTTCCTTATTATTACTGATGTATGCGTTTTCTAGTGAAAAATACACATACATATTATTGACGTGTTATTATGATGCCTCAAATATGCACAATAATTGCTTTTTAATTGACAAGCGCACAAGTATGAATGCTGTACCTTGAGCAATATTGGTGGGCGCTGCGGATGGGGTCGGCCGTTTGGAGCTTCGTTTGGTCACATCGATGCCGATTAGGGTACGGTTAAAATTAGACAGACAAATGTACAGACAGACAGACCAATTTTTGCGTCAAAGCTCCCCGAGAATGACAATCGTCTTTAAAAGTAATAATACGATGACATCTACGGCCCAGTGGTGCCAAGCCTGAAAGAATTGTGGAGTTGGGCAGCGTTCTTTCTTTTTCTCTTTTTGTTTCTTGCCCTTTACTTACTTTCTTGTTTTCTCATCCAGGTTTTTCTGTTTTTAATTTTATTTCTTTATATTTTTCTTTCTATTTATTTGTCTTTCTCTTTATATTTTGCCTTGTTTTCTATTTAAGTTTTTATACGTGATTTGTGTTGCTGTGTTTCTTTAGCCGTAGTAGTAACATCTGCACTACATACTTGATAAATAATAACGCCGGCACTTTCTTTTCTTCTTAGCAGCGTTTTTCTTACACTTTTTTTTTGCCAATAGTTGTTGCCAAGATTAGAGTATAATTTTAATGCATTTAGTGTATTAACTTCTCTTAGTTATGCGGCAGTTTAGCTGTGTTTCATTAGGGAGAGATCACATTTTATTTAGTCTTGTTTCTTGTACAACACAGCATGTTCTGTTTCATTGTTTTCTTTTTATTTTTCATCTGTTGCAATTTGCTCTTCTATGTAATGCTTTGGCAATTGAAGGTAAAAAAAAAGTCAACATCAAGGCATTCAAAGAACAAAAGGAAGAAGAGGGTGGCTGGTTCATAGTGCACTCCGTCCTATCTGACTTCTGTTCTGAAACGGTCTGTGCACAAAGAAAGTACATTCTTTTTATAAGAAGACTTTTCTTCAGCACAAGCGCTTACTCTATATGCTAGAGCTGGCTATGCTGCATGTTCTTTTGCATGTGTTATGCCAAGCGACGACGACAGCACACCAACAGCTGGGCCCCTGAAACGCTTCAGACTAAGAAGTTGAGGACAATGCACTGGAATGAAATGTGATGACATTACAAAATGTAAAACAGCAGCATGGGCCACACAACAAGTAGGAGTCATGGATATTGTTCGTCACATTTAGAGAAAAGGCAGGTCGCAAAATGCACTAACAAACATTGGCCAGTTAGAGCAACAGAATGAATACCAAGGGACGGGAAATGTAGGCAAACATAAAATAAAATCAGTTCACACAAGACAAGGTGAGTTAAAGGTCATTGGGAGGGGCATTCATCGTGCATCTGAAATAAGACACGGCATACATACATGGTTGCCAGGCTCTGGCCTGACTTGGGGTCCCACAGCTTGATAGGCTGCTGGCTGTCCTTGCTGCCGGAAACAATAAGTGACTTCTGTGGGTGCCAATCGACGCACTTGACATCCGCACCATGCCCTGCAACAAAAACAGACTCCTTTGTCACTGATATCTGATACTTCTGTCATGGGAATGAAGTTGGAAAACAGGACAAGGCACACTGTCTCTTTTCAGTGGAGCATTTTGCGCCCCGGAAGCAAAGCAGCAATCTGGGGCAGTCTAATCGGGAGCATTCGTGTAGGTGAACACCAAACCAAAACCCACTACGGCTATATAAGCGTGCAAACTTGAGTGTGTTGGTAGAGATTCACTGTGAAACACAGCCTGCGACATCAACGATTAGGAAGACCAAACAGCCCTAGTGCTAATTACCCACAACTAGCAGTCTGTACAAAAATATACGAAGGGGAAGACAGGAAGATCTTCCTAGCATAAGCACACATTTCTCATAATAGAGTGGAATGCTCAACTACAGTGATAGTTAACCTCTTCATCTGTTGGTGTGAGCTGATTGCCTGCAACATGGATGACTAATCTTTCACGTATTTAACAAGTGTGGTCATCTCGGTAGCGGTGCATGATGCACGTCTGATGGAAGTTTGGGGCAAATACGGGTTGATAGGAAAATGCATACGTGGTACCGTGCTTATAAAAGACATCTCGTATAAGATACAAGAATTGCTGCTCAGAGCATGCCTCTTATAAAGGGGTTTAACTGTATTCACTTGAAGTTTTCTGTGCTTATCCGTCATCGATTTAAAAAAACCACGGAACCAAATAGTATTTATTGCATTGATGGCTACAGGAACAAAGCGCAGGTTCTTGCCAATTTCAGCCAGTAATAAAGAAGTAAAATGGCACGAACTTTTGCTGAATGCAGGGCATGGTGTAAGATATGTACTTTGCGGCAGGGATAGCAAAGTGACACTGGAGTCCTTTTTTCTTTCTTTTTTGAGTGAGGAGCACCCTTGAAAGGTGAGTTCCTTCATTACGATAAGAAAAAGGAGAATTTATGCGCTACGCTTTGACTATATTTTCTGGCGAATGGAGGGGTGTGGGGAAGGCAAACTAGGGCAGGTGAGTGTATGTTAACTTAGACAAGAAGTGTGCACACATATATACAATACCCTTTGCCGGAAATGCCAAATCAAGGCAACTGTAGTGGTGAAGCCAATTCATATTTCCTATGCCGCTCAATCTAAATGTCGCTACGCCAGGTCAGCGACTGGTTGCTTTTGTTCACAGCAAATGTAGAACACCATGCGACAAAACGCTTCCATGGTTACCCTGCATCCACACCCGCTTCTACCGCGCGCACCATTAGACAGGTGTTCCAGCTCACGGCCTAAGAACTGCGAGCGTGTTTTGCGCAACAGTTCATGCATTTCTCCGGTTCATTGTTCGTACTTTTAGCGATTGAACTTTGGGGCATGGAATGCAGTTCCTGTCAACCCAGTATATACACCTCACAAGCTTCTTACCTAAATTTGTGCTCCTGTTCACTCAAATCACTGTAAAAATTCATGCAGAGGCCTCAGTAGTAAGCATTGGCTGTGTCTGTGGTCACCCTGTGGCATGTGCACTCTTCATGGCGATTATCTGAATGGTCAAGATCTCTTCTGGCGCACGGATTTGCACGTTCTTGCCCTAAATGATAAGCCTCCCAAATTTTTTCTTATTCAGTAAATAGCCTTAAGCAAGGTTTCACCAATGGCAAGTAGCATGGTATGCGTGATACGCTTGGTATGTTAGTTCTTTCGCTACTGTACTTATACACTTGTGCCTAACAAAGATTGGTGACTTCACAGCTATTCTTGCTTTAGCGAGAATTTGCCTCCATAGGTGCTAAGGTGGTGAGCAGGAAAGCCGCAGCATTCCATCTTTTCACACAACACACTTTTGCCGTCAGAACACAGGGACATTCAAATGGTAACCTTCGGCTGAGAATCTTAGGTGCATGTCCTTAGGCTTGTGTTGCTGCAATGGCGGCTGAAATCAACAGCTGTTCATCTTTGGGCAGTACATATTGTGCTCACGACCAAACATATTCCCTCTCTATTTGCTCAGCTCGTACTTTATATGCCATTACTTTCACCTGAAGAAGATACGCTGGGGGAATGCAGCAGCGGCTAACAATTCAATGACTTTCGTAGGTCTGCCATGTTTAGCACTTGCAATGTCCGAAGATAGCGGATTGTAGACTCGTAGCGTTAGTTGCAAGGCTGACGAGCCGACGTAGCTTAACTTGGGCTTCCAATGCAGTAAGTTTATAACAAGTATTGTGGCATCGCTATCCACAAAACATGCCTACACGAATGCCATGAAGGCGCATCGGATTCATACAAACAACGGTAATTCGTGGGGAAGACGCATTGCGCTGACGTATCAGAGTAAGATGTTTTTGTGATTCCCAGTCCAATCACAGGCCGCAAGTCACGAGGTGTGGAATGGTGGCCCCATGTCGTGCAAACTACAAGCGTGCCTCTTTCTCTTTAAGGAATTCATGATAGCACAAAGAGAAAAAAAACCATACACTTGAGAAAGAAGTGTAAGAAGCTGAAAGGCCGGTCACAAAGGCCTTTCTGCTTCCACCCACATCTTTCTGCAGTCCTAGTATCTTTGTTGTTGCTGATATGTATACTTTCATGTAATGGCCCATGAAAGATAAAATGTGCTGGTTTGTGCCTCCCATGCTAGACACGTGCCTAAGCCCATGTATTTCTTTGATATTAACCAACTCGCCCACGATCACTACATGGTCGCTGCGGCGGATAGACGGGGAGTTCTGTAAACGGCGTCGCAATGCCTTTCCGAAATTCGCTCGCAGAGTAAATGCTTTATTGACACATTCATGTAAACGAGATCGTATACTGCTAGCTCGATGCGACTGCCAGTAACTCACCATGCCAGTGCCAGCTGGGGTGACTGACTGACATTTATTTATTGAACAGGAGGCCAGCACTGCGTCTCCACGGTGCTTTGAAGTATGGTGCAGTTCGTCTTCCACGGAAAGAAAGTACACCTGTATTGACAGCCGTAAGCCCGCATGTCACGTACCACGTTCACATGAATGCGAGAACAGGCGCATCACATCTGTGTAAAGGGGGTAATGGGCTATAGGAAAGCACATCGGTGTGGATTTCGCCAAGCATCTGTGGATTTTGAGAGGCAAGTTGACTCAAGAGCTACCTTTCACGAGAAGAACGCCGGTCACCCGTCACATCGGGTTCAAGTGCAACCCCCCGGTACTACATACTGCAGATACAGAAAACAAGGGCCTTCAAGTGGAGTTCATGCGCTACTTGCATATGGTGGTGCATCGCATTACTTTTGATGCGCTAGGATAGGTGAGTGCTACAGCTGCGTTCTGTCAAGTTGATGTAAATGGAGCGCAAGCGTGATACTGTTCTTTACAGAGACGCAGTCTAATTGCATGATGGGGAAGATAAGTGCTTCCAGAAAGTTTGTAGCCTGAGCAGTTGTTTCATGGGGAGAAAAGGAGCGTGTAGCTTTTTATGGTCTACAAATTAAATAACATATGGCAATAGCTGGTAATTATTTCATAGTTATAGCATTCAATTTACAAGATATTGGCCTCAATTCTCTCTTTTCGAGAGAGAAATAAATCTTTAGTGGATAGATCGCTTGTTCTGTGGGATAGAGGGTGGTAGAAGTAACTGGCTAAATAAAGGAAAGAAAATCCAGTTTGATACCATGACCGCTGCCTGGCTCAATCAGACTACGACTGAATAGTCGTCATCAGTAAATGAGGCAGGAGTGAAGGACAGTGACAGAAGGGATAATTTACACATGTGCACAGAAGGATGTAATGTCGCATGGTTCACTTGTGGTGCAACACTCGTGATAGAGTTCATCACCAAACCTCGCATTCTGGCACTGTTTGCCACAGAGATTAGCTGTCTAAAAGTCTGCATGAGTGGTTTGCAGAGTGAAAAGCAGTGCGCCGCAGAGAACAAGAACAAGTAAGTGAGGGTTTCTTGAGAAGCAAAGAGAAGGTTGTCATTGAAAGGGAGAAAAAGAAAAGCCCCCGCCCAACCCTTCGTTTCACAGAATCGCGTCACTTTTCACACTCCCGTACCCCACAGGGAGCAGTGTTATCACCACTCCTTTTCAACATTGCTATGATGCGCCTTCCAAGCGAATTGGCCAGGGTGGAAGGCACACAACACGCAGTATATGCCGACGATATTACAATCTGGACCACTGAAGGGAGCCTTGGTGAAATGCAGGAACGCCTTCAGCAGGCCGCATCCATAGTCGAGGCGTATGCCAACGACTGTGGACTCCAATGTGCTCCAAACAAATCAGAGCTTCTGCACGTTAGAGCGAATCCAAGAGATAAGTCAGCCATACACATCTCCCTGTCTGGGGTTCCCATCAGAGAGGTGGAGGAGCTCCGAATTCTGGGCCTGTTCATTCACCACAGACTCAGACCGGACTCCACTATAGCGAAACTCAAGAGAATAGGCGAACAGGTAGGGCGCATGATCCACCGCGTTTCCAACAAGCGGGGTGGTCTGCGGGGCAGAGACGCGCTTCGGCTCGCGCATGCCTTCGTGACTAGCCGAATCCTCTACGCCGTCCCATACCTTCGCACTAACAAGCAAGAAGACGAAAGAATAGATGCCATCATTCGTAAGGCTACTAAACGAGCTCTGGATCTCCCGGTGGCCACTTCCAACGCCAAACTGAGTGCGTTAGGTGTGCTCAACTCCTACCAGGAGTTGCGGGAGGCCCACCTTATGAATCAATATACGCGGCTCGTGCAGACGGCTCCCGGGCGCCGCCTGCTAAACCGCTTACATATACAGCACACTTGCACTGCAGAGGAGGCGGAGCGTATTCCGGAACTGTGGCGGCATATGCTCTCGGTCGCTCCTCTCCCCAGTAACATGGATAAGCACACGCACGAAAGCAGAAGACAGGCGCGGGCTCGGACGCTTGAGAGGCAACACGGCTCCCGACCTGGTGTATTCTACGTAGATATAGCAGGGCCTTCGCCCACGGGATTTTACACGGCCTCTGTAGTTCACCGGGAAAAGCATGTCAATGGGCTCTCGTTCCGAGCACAAAATCCAGAGCGCGCTGAGGAAGTCGCGATAGCGCTTGCTGCTGCGGACCCCAACTCGAAAGTTATCATCACGGACTCCAGGAAAGCATGTACTCATTACTTGGTAGGAGAGATATCCCCCCTAGCCAGCCAAATTCTAAAACGGGCTCTCGCTGATCCAGCCCCGAAACGCATCGTATGGGCTCCTGGCCATCAGGGCCTACGAGGTAATGAGGCCGCTGACGCGGCCGCCCGAGCGCTTACCCACCGGGCTCCTCACCTTGGCTCTTATGACTCGGAGGCCAATACACCGCTGCTGCGGTTCAAAGAAATTCTCACCTATTATCGTGACACTCACCGCCTTTACCCGGCTCCTGCGAAGGGGCTGAGTAAGGCGGAAGAGCGAACTCTAAGGCGCCTGCAGACAGGTACTCTACTCTGTCCTGCAATCCTAAAGCATTTCGATGCGAACACAGATGGGCGGTGCCCACACTGTGGGGAGACGTGTGATATCTTCCACATGGTATGGGCATGTCCGAAAAATCCCCACCTACCCCCTTCCCCTACCCCTTCCCGAGAGGCATGGGAGACTGCCCTCCTCGACAGCTCATCACTAGAGTCTCAACGGGCTCTGGTGAGACGGGCGCGAGTAGGGGCCTCGTCATGCGGTGTCCCGGACTAAGGACGCCGACCATGTAGCAGGGTCATGCTTTGGCCCCGTACCTCTCTCTTTTACAATAAATGTTTTTCATCATCATCATTTCACACTCCCTTCTCAACCAGTTTGGTGCATAAGTACAAGTTAGGGTGGCACAAAGGGGGGGGAACCCTCGCCCCATGCGTCTTTTCTCTGCTCTGTTTCTCTTTTCCTTCCCTCCCCTCGTGTGAGCACTGGTTGAGGTGTCCTTTTCGAGAGACAGTATTCGATAGTAGCATGGTAGAGTGTGGTAAGAATGAGTGGCTGCTAACTTGAAAAACTACACAGAAATGAATAAAAGGAAAAGGTGATTTCATTAAGATGACTACTGTCTGGCTCAAAAATCTTTGTCTATTTATTTAGTCAATACTGCTGACTTCTATGCAAAGTCGCAGGCAGGTCAATATCACTGCTGAACGGTAGCCACCATTGAATAACACAGGCATAAGCGACAGCGGGTGGATTATTTACACATGTTCAATGATGAATGTCTCATGTTTCGATTGTGATGTGACTTCCGTGAGACATTGTGTCAGCCAGCTGCATATTCTGTCACTGAGTGTCATGAAGAGCAGCTGGCCAGTGAGACAGGACTGGCTGACAGCATGCTAACCAAAAGTAAACTTGGCGGTTTGCAGCGCCATTGTTCCTCACGTGAAAAGCACTGCGCCACAGCAAGTGTGCGGACAAGGAAGCATGGATTTTAGTGGAGGATAAAGGTGTTGTTGACGGACAAAAAAAAAAAAAAGACCTTGCTGAACGCCTCATTTTTCTGAACCGTGAAAGCACGCTTCCTTCTTCCTAATACAGTGGGGCGCACCAGCACAAGTTCGTGAATACCTATGAAGCAGCGCACGGAGACAGGCTCAAACGGAACTAAGGCGACACCTTTCGTTCCTTTTGTGCTTGTCTCCGTGCGCTGCTTCATAGGTAAACATCAACTATCACCAACTCACCAACTTTCAACACTACAAGTTCGGGAGTTTGACCTCCGAAACATTCTCCTTCTATTCCTGACTTAGTGGGGGTGATAAACAATAAACGAGCCGAAAGAGTGTTCACTCAATGTGCGCTTGAACATTGCCAGCGGTGGAGAGGGTGAAGCAAGAGAGAGGTGGCAAGCAGCGAGCGTGCGGCAGGCAAGAGAGAGAGAGTGATGTTACTGCACACTGCGCAGCCCCAACACCTGCGGCGAGCGGAGTGCGGTGTGGCACGTTGGCACAAAGACACGGATGAACAGCGTCACACAGGCTAGTCTACAGCTTCTTTGCATCTAGAAAAGGGTCGCTTATTTTCGTTTGCGCAGCGTTCCATTTGCCTGCAATGATCTCTGCCTCAATTTCAGTTAGAGTCATGCTGTCGCTGTACATCGATGACAGCGTCACTGCTCGCATCATCTCTGAGCTCGTTGATGTGTAGGCGCTGCCTCTTCGATCTCGGTGTCGTTGGAATCTTCCATAACTTGACGAATTACTTCATCATTGGTCAATTGGTGGTGCTTGTTGTCTTTTCCAGCACTACTGGCAAGATTACAAATGTGGAACCGTCACCTTAATAGGTATTTTTCGCTGACGAAGACGGTCGCAGCAGGAGTACAAGATTCTCATTGCAATTCAGCAAATGCATCATTTAGGTAGCTCTGAAACGAGCCGAAAGCAAGAAAGAGAAGAAAATCATAGCCTATCCACGGAGTGAATGATGAGTGAGCGAAGCTTCGGAGGATTTTATTGGTAAACCATGAATCCACCCTCCGTCTGTTTGTCCATCTCTTCGTCTGTCTGTCCGTCTGTTTGTTTATCCGTCCGCACCTGCTGAGTGAGTCAGAACTAGGCAGTCACATACCAGAGAGACATGCATGTACAAACTCACCACTTAAGGAGCTTTGCCTCTTAAAGAAAGGTCCGATGCGGCCGGCGCTACTGCATTTGTAAACACTTAGCCACCACAAAAAAAAAAGAAGACATCTCCCCAAAACGAACCCTGATAGGATGTGAAGCAGCAGCGTTGCGCACGAGGGGCGTCAGGGGTTGAATGATGCTAATGCGGGTGCAGCGGTGAGCGCTGGAAGATTCAATATAAGCGATGGCTGGCGTAGGTCTTGTCGTTTCTTCAGAGTGAACACGGGTGCTGTACCGGAGCTGAGGTGCATTTCGCTTTGACTACCACGGTTTTGTGATCGGTTAAGTGCACGCTGAGAACCTCCTGCAGACATTCAATGTCAAAGTTGACAAAAATCAGATCGATGCATGTTCCCCTTATTGTGGTGGGTAGTTTCCGTTCCACCAACAGGTACTTAAGCGAGTGCACGTCACGCATATAATTGTCGAGCCATTCTCCTACTCCTCCACTAACATCGACGTCAAAGTCTCCAGCGACTATAAGAAATACACATCAACACGCCTCGCTGCCATCAGTCAGCATCTTCTCCAGACAGTGCTGAACTTGTTCCTTCAGGAGATTAGGAGTAAGGTACAGCGCAAAGATCGCAATGCCGCCAATGCGCACAGCAATGCACTTAGAGCAGCAGCATCTTCGAGAGGTTTCTAATCGTTCTTTCAGGTTGTCTCCCGATTGCCGCTTGCGGGCGGTTCTTTGGCAGTGGGCGTGTGGCGCTTTCAAGACATTGCCGACAACGGTGTCAACAAGGATTTGCCAGTGTTGGCTTTCCACTGGCGGCACTTCCACTCGGCTTTCTTGGCTCGCGTCTAGTCGGTGCTACCCGTGCGCCGCCTCCATTCTCGAACGCGATCAGCGTGCTTGACTCACACCTTATCAGTGTCATTGGTCTTCCAATGCCGACCCTTACGTTGGGCTTATCTGGCTTGTGCCTCGAGCGTGTTGCAGGTGCGACGTCGCTATTCGCAAAAATGATTGGCTCTCCTAACCCTCACAATGCCAGTGACAACAAGGCTAGGCCAAATCGCTTCGACGCATATTTTGACGGGCAAAGGAGCTTCGCTTCCTGACGTCCTCTCCACCGCAGATAAAAGAGCCGCTCACTCCATGTGCGCTTGAACGTTGCGAGCAGTGGAGAGGGTGAAGTGAGAGAGAGGTGACAAGTGGCGAGCATGCGGCAGGTGAAAGAGAGAGTGATGTTACTGCGCACCGAGAGGGCAGGCATGATTTACTTGGCACTGCCCCAACACCTGCAGCGAGAGGAGCGCGGTGTGCCACGTTGGCACTGGGACGTGGATGAACAGCGTTACCGAGACTAGTCTAACAGCTGCTTGGCATCTAAAAAAAGGGTCGCTTATTTTCGTTTGCACGGCATTCCACTTGCCCGCAATAATGTCTGCCTCAATTTCACTTAATGTTATGTTGTCGCTGCACATTGATGACAGAGTCAGTGCTCGCATCATCTCTGAGCTGGTTGGATATGTAGGCGCTGCCTTTTCGATCTCAGTGTCGTCGAAATTCTCCGTAACTTGAATGATGTCATCATGGGTCAGTTCCGCACACAGCTCGAAGTCTTTATCAGCGCCGGCGAAGCTCTTGAGGGTTATTCTGGCTGGAATCCAAACACCGGCAGGGTGCACAGCAAGGAACGGGAAGGTCGGTGAAGCCGACGTCTGCGAGTGGAAGTCCATCGCACGCCCTGTCCACTCCAGGCGAGATGGCCGCCTCAGCATCCAGTATAAAGCTCGCGTGACAAAAACAGTTCATGTAACGAAAACAGGCAGTGTCTGTCTGCAAGCATGCTGACGGCAGACCATAGGTCAACATCGTAGCTTTTCCAGCTGTCGGAGCACTGGCTGTACAGACCACACGGCCTAAGGTGAGGCTGGAAAGAGATTGTCGTGCGCTGGATTGCGGCATTTTCACTTTCGAGGGTGCGGAAGTCATGGCGCATTGGGTTCGAGGGTCCAAAAACAATTAAAATGGCATCGTTGATGGCGACTTCAAGTCAGCAGTTCGTGGTAAAAAGCCCAGGAAATCGGATAGCGAAAGCTATAAATGTCCGAAATTTCTGACTTTTTATTACATTGAGTCTATGGCGAACTTGACAGTGCCACACATGAGTCCGGGAAATCAAGCAAGTCTGAGACAATGGACGTCAACTGTACAGGAGTGCAACCGGAGCGATTTTTGGAGGAGCAAAATGTGACTTTTGGAGCGGTAAAATCTAAATTTGGAGCAGGTTACGGCGAAAAAACATTCCTTTTTCATCACGAAAGGCGAACTTTCAAGCAGTATGAAAAAGAAGGCTAACATTTAATGAGAAAGTATGTACAAACCTATAAACATCCCCTAAATTGCGCAAAGTGAATATCAGCACTGTTACTTTAATAAATGCATTTAAACCACTTACTCAGCAAACAATGATTAAGTCCACATTAGCATTTGTCATGCCTGTCAAATCGTTTCACAGACTCTGAGAATTCAGGTGTAGATTAGCCAAGCTGGGTGACCGAGATATTTTGGGGGATTCATAAAACTGAGGAATGGAAAAGGCATAAAAAAAAAAACTAGTGCACAGCTTTGTTTGATTTTTTAGGGCTGCAGAAATGTCATACTAAGCATTAGCGAAGGGCTCCCGAAATTTTCACCAACTGATGTTTCTTAACGTGCTCTGAAATCGCACAGCACAAGAGCCTCTATAGCATTTTCCTTCCAATGAAATGTGATCACCGCGACCGAGATGGAACCCGCGACCTTTGGGTCAGCAGCCGACCTCTATAACCACTACACCAACTGGGATGGACACTTTCTAACATGCCATAGCTGCATATGCTTACTAGGAAATTCATATTTCCCGCGTAGTGAGCGCATTTTTGTCTTGAAGTTGCGTCGTTCCATCGACAAATAGCCACTACGGTTTGCGAACCGATAGGCGCATGGCGTTCTTTCGTGAGTGTCCTGGTCTAATGAGTATATAATGAGTAACTGTCCGGAGGAAACTGGCGCGACTGCATTTTTTTTCATAAGATATTTTTTCACAATCCATCAATGAAGCGAGACCTCATTTCACAACAGTCATACCACTCATCGCGCATTGATCATCAGCATAAGGTTGCCATTCCGTTTTGCCGCACCAAATTCTTTTCAGCAGCCTTCTTACCGGAAACAGCCGCCGATTGGAACCACCTTCCCTCTTCCGTTGTATCAATAACAGACCCTTTGTTATTCAAGACTGCAATTTCTCAGCAATGCTTGTAACTATACGCAGTTTCCATTATCTATCTTTGTCTTGTATGTGCTTGAATTCTTATACATTTTTAGTTGACTTATGTTGCCTTCCTGATTTGCGCATCTGACACTTGTTTCTTTATTTTGTCTTTTTTTTCTTGTGTGTTATATATGTTGTACCCACCCCCTCTGTAATGCCCTACGGGCCCTGAGGGTATTCTAATAAATAAATAAATATATCCTACACCGCGATTCATGGTAAGGATCTGCCCAAAGGTGAATTTAAAAAGTAACAACTTTCCCGCAAAGGCGAAGCAATGAACGCGACATCAACAAATTGGAAGTTCATGCGCAGAATGGCAAGCAGATCGAAACGTGCCCTGCATTTCTCACGCACAAATGACGCATGAAATGTACTCAGAGATACAGATGAACGCAAATAAGCTTCTCAGTTGTTACTTCGCTATGTCTGAAAAGCACGGCCTTTTCTCAAAGACAGTGCAACGATTTCAGTGACCTTTGTGCGCCTGGCAACTACAACAGAATCTCTCCGGTGAAAGCCCAAGGCGTACAATTGTCCCCACCGCGAGATAAGCAAGCGCACGTATAAATTTCTACCCTGCCCCGTCTCCACGAGGCAAAGTACGCGTGGGAGATCAGAGCGCGCATTGTCGCATCGTGACGACATGACAACACGCCCTTATTGCGCCATCTTGCTGGTAATGCTGAATATATGATAGTTCCCCTGAGATGCTCATCACTATGGGTAAGTGGTAGATATATATAGCTTGCCGTTTGTATGTTGAGCGAGGTGCTCCTTCGTGGCTAAGTGGCTAACCCCTCGTACTCAGAATTTAGAGGTCCGATGCTTGATTCCGCGTGCCGGAGTCGTTTTCAGGATTATTTTTCTTGTGTTTTCACATATATATTTAGGTATACATGTACGGCAAATGACGGCGACACGGGCGGCAGAATCCATCCGAGAGTGTCCATATAATTGGTATTGCAATAAAAATTGCTGAAGTGGAAATTATTTCCAACAAGTAAAGCCATATTCATCAAAAGATGGCGGCTGCGGCCGCCATCTTACTAAGGGCATGATAAACTGCTAGGGTTTGGCGACAGAAACATAGAAGTTTACTGCATACAAGTAACCTTGTATGCAGTAAACTTCTAGTTTACTGCATACAAGTAACTGCATACAAGTAACAAAATTACCCGAACTTCAGTTGGCCCCCATTTCTCGCTGAAATTAATGCAAGTGATGAAAAAAGTCACAGCTTTGCCACAAAGGCAAAGCAATGAATGTGATATCAACAAATTAGAAGGTCACGGGCAGAACGGCAAGCAGATCTAAATGTGCCCTGGGTTTCTCACGCACAAATGACGCATGAAACGTACTCACAGGTACAGACGAACGGGAATTAGCGTCTCAGTTGTTACTTCACTGTGTCTGAAAAGCGTGCCCTTTTCGCAAACGGAGGCTGTGCAACGATTGCAGTGACCTTTGTGCACCCCATAACTACAACAGAATCGTTTTAGTGCAAGCTCAACGCCAGCCAAGACGTGTGATCCTCCCCACTGGGAGATAAGGGCACGCGAGAGATTGTCCACTCCCCTCCTCTCCGTGGGCCAAAGTACACGTGAGAGATGAGAGCCGCCGCTTGCTCATTGGGCCATCTTGCTGACAATGCTGAAAACATGATAGATAGTTCACCTCCAAGATGCCCGATAACAGCGGTAAGTGGAGGTACCCCTCGGTGGCTCAGTGGTTAACGCCTCGCATTCACGACACAGAGGTCCCACGTTCGATTCTGTGCGCCAGAGTCTTTTTTTCTGGGTTTTTTTTTTTAGTTTTCATATACATATACAAAGATACGTATACATATATGGTGCGGTACATTGATGCCGACGTCCACGTCGACGCCAGTGGCAAAATCTAGCTGAGAGTGTCCATAAAATTGTTATCGCAATAAAATGTTAAGGCTAGTAGGATATTTTGATGCTGAGTGACAGAATTTTCGACGAATTTTATCATTTCGGTGCAGCTTGGCACAAAATGAGGAATTGCACCAAATAGGCGCAATCCCTGACTGTACAGTAGACCGTGGCAATCACATTTGCCGAATACTACAGCGCCGCGCAGTCCTCCATTCCCAAAATCAATTCTTGCGCCTCTTTTCTCGTGACCAATCTCCCCCATACACACTGTGATGCAAGCTTGACCATGGGCAACTTGACCTACCACTGAGCTCGGCGATTGGTTCTTTGTTTTATGAAATGGTGCCTTGACCTTGCAGTGGTGCAGTTTCGGCCACTCAGTCCACATATTCATTTGCCTGTGCTGCCCTCTGCCGTTTTGTAGATCCCAAGACTACCGGGAAAAACAATATTGCCAGAACCAAAGCCTCCAGGATAAAGAGGTGCCTCGCTACTTTACTGCTATGGGAAGAGTACTCCTAAACTGTGCTTCCTTTCCTCCCCATGCCGCTATGACATGCGCTCATGTCGGGGATGCCGTGCTCAGTCGTTGGCTGTACGCTAATGACGCATCGCTGCTTTTGTGTAATGTTGCTGAAGTGAGCGGAGTCACGGCGACAGGCTATGCCTTCCCCTCCCTGTGGCAGAGGAGGATGGTGAGGCTACGCGAGAATCAGAAACCGGTTAAAATAGATATTCTAACCCCTGTAGCTTCCTAGTTACAGAACATGTGAGAATCGAGGCCAGCCCGCCGCCTTTGCACGGGCTTTGCCGCCTCGTTCTGCGTTCTCATGTCCCGACATGATTCCCCTCCTCTGTCGTTCTCATGTCCCGACATGATTCCCCTCCTCTGTCGTCTACCGCACTGGGGGGAGCGAGAAGTGAGGTTTAACCCCTCTCACTCGATAGCGGATGTTCACTGTGGTGCCGTGCACAAAATCTCTCGAGACGTCTCGCGGGCGCAGGTCGGGAGTGAGATCTTTCCGGGAAGACTAAGGGTGAGCACGTATTTATTTTCCTTCCCTGGACTCCTATTGTTCGAGACTCATCGGACTTCGCCAAGGGCGTCTCGGGTCTGCCGCAAATGCTCACCTTATGTTGCCCTTTTGCGAATGCTAAGTCGAAGAGCGGTGTAATGTCCTAGTGCCCAATTAATAGAAATGCTCGACACTTCTTGCCATGTCCTTACAAGGCGCTCACTGCCAAATATTTTGTCAGGAAAGTTGCTGGCTGGCCCATACTTGTGGGCTCGGTAGCTGCGCAAACGCGCAGCCTAATCCGTTTGCCTTCATCATGCAGGTACTCACCATGCCTTCAAAGTTGTTCCTGCAGTTTCTCATGCCTGGCTTCATCGGACCGTCAACAATTCCCGCCCCCTTCCACAGTGGCACTTCAAACTTGAATCCCACTACTATCGCACCGGATCTAGCAATAGCGCTGCCACTGCAAACCTTGAGCCTCGACCACACGTGGACTACCCCATCAAGACAGACATCATCTGCAGCCACGACTACAAAACAAACGCCCCTGTCTGCCCCGCATTGTGGGCTCAGTAGCTGCGCGAACGCGCAGCCTAATCTGTTTGCCTTCATCAGGCAGGTCAGTAACAGAAGTGCTTTTCTTGCTAAGAAATCGAGTAACTATTTTTTAGTTCAGCTGCCGAGCCCACGGTGCTGTGTTGTGATTATTGTTGAGTGTGCGCAGGTCATACGCTCTTTTTTGCTTTTGGTGGGAGATGTCGAAACTAACCCTGGGCCTCCCACTGGTGAAGACTTGCTTACTGAATTGCAGAAGCTATCTGCTGGACAGAATAAGCTTATTTCCGACATGCAGGAAATTAAAAACCAACTAAAAACGACGGACGTAACGATAACAGATTTGTGCAAGCGCATCACTGACCTTGAAAAACATTGCACTGCCCTTACATCCATGTGCACAGAGCTGGTTGACCTAAAGACACTCACAAACGAAATGATTCACAAGATCTGCAATCTCGAATCCCGTGTAGATGACAGTGAGAACCGTTCGAGACGTAACAATTTTATATTTTATGGCATTCCGGATACTACTAAAACTGAAACGTATTCAGACTCGGAAGAAATAATCATCTGTCACTGCAGTGACACACTCCAACTAACAATTCCTCCCTCAGAAATTGAGCGTGCGCACCGCCTCGGGCGCTTCTCAGAAAACCGCATTCGTCCCATAATTGTAAAGTTTCAATCATTCAAAACAAAAGAACTTATCCTTTCCAACAGTCGCAAATTCAAGGACACAGGCTTCAGCGCGGGCGAGGACTTCTCCCCTGCCGTACGTCATGCGCGCAAACAATTAATTGATTTTGCAAGAACTAAGTCAACAGCTTTCACTGTGCGCTTCAAAACTCTCTTTCTCGGAACTAAATGCTACGTCTTTGACGAGACATCGCAGTCTGTGAAAAAATTTAAATAGCAATCATCCTGTCCTCGACCAAAGCCAACCTCCCCCCAAGTTGTCCCCAAATCAGCTTTTTCGTTTTCCGTGATCTTCACTAACATTAGAAGTATCATTTCGAACTGCGAACATATTTCGAATCTGGCTTTGTCATCCAACAGCGACTTTCTCATATTAACCGAAACATGGTTAAATGACAGCGTCTCTTATTCTCTTATCAAGAGGTTTTGGCCGATTTGCCTAATTTTCAGCTATTTCGGAAGGATCGAAAAGATAAGAAGGGAGGAGGAGTTCTTATTGCCATAAACCAAAAAATAACCTGCTCATTAGTTAACCTGTCACCTGACCTTGAAATAATTTGGATTCTTTGTTCTGCTAAGCCCCAGTCAGTATTACTTGGCGTCTGCTACAGGCCCCCGAATAGCTATTCTGACTTTTCTAATAATCTTACCGACGTCTTAAACGAAGTTACAAAAAAGTATCCCAACGCCCCCGTAGTTTTGTTCGGTGATTTTAATTTTCCGGGTATTAACCGGCTTAACCAAACCATGCCGTCACAGGCACAAGGCGAAGCCGGGGCTTTCCTGGACGTTTGTTTAAATTTTAATCTTACAAATGGTAACTGCACTAACACACGTAACACAAGAGTGTGAAAATATTTTGGACCTAATACTAACCAGTCACCCAGATGACATGGTCTCGATTACTTATCTCCCCGAAATAAGTGACCATAAGGTCATCCATAGCAAATTTGCATTTAAACTGTTAATTCGTCAAAACACCCAAAAAACCATTCGGTTGTACGACAAGGGGAATTATGAAGCAATAAATTTGGCACTTAACGCATTCTTATCCAGTTTAGAAACTACTTTCTTTTCCCGGTCCATCGAAGAAAACTGGACACTGTTTAAAGACAAGGTCAATGAATAGACTGACAGGTTTATTCCGAAATCCCGCTTCCATGCAAACTGCCAAAAGCCATGGTTCTCTAAAACTCTGAAAAGGTTAGAAAACAAGAAAAAACGCCTGTTTAGGTTAGCAAAAAGACTAGAAGACTCGCGAAAGTGGCAGAAATACTACGCAGCTGAAAAATCTTATTTATGCGCAGTTCAAGACGCAAAGAATTATTTTTTCAACGTTGACTTACCAAGCATGCTGACTAACAACCAAAAAAAATTTTGGCAGGTTTTGAACCCCCCGCATACTGCCCCAATTACTCTTACCAGTGAATCGGGTCACGTATCCACCGATGATTAATGCACAAACATCTTCAACACCGCTTTCTCATCTGTGTTTACCAAAGAAAGTAACGTGACATTTACGATACCACCCACTATTATAGAATGTGCTATGCCACCGGTATCGTTCACTGCTAATGGAATTATGTGACGACAAATTAAAACTTTCCTCCTCTTCTGGTATTGATGAAATCAACTCCAAATTCCTTAAGAATACAAAATATATTTGTGCATCTTTTCTATGCTTGCTCTTCTCACAGTCACTTTTAACAGAACGCCTACCAGATGACTGGAAGAACGGGAAGGTCGTTCCAATTTTCAAATCGGGTATTAGAAACTCGCCATTAAACTATCGTCCCATATCTTTAACCAGCGCGCCCTGTAAAATCATGGAACACATCATCTACACGCATATCATAGACTTTCTTGATTCAAACAGCTTTTTCCATCCAGCACAACATGGGTTCCACAAAGGTTTCTCTTGTGAAACACAACTAGCCTTATTTGTTCATGATTTGCATACTAATCTGGACTGTAACTTACAAACCAATGCCGTATTCTTAGATTTTTCCAAAGCGTTCGACAAAGTACCCCATTCTCGACTGTTACTAAAACTTTCCCAGTTAAATCTTCACCCGAACATACTAAATTGGATCAGAGAATTCCTTACAAACCACTCCCAGTCTGTTAATATCAACAACCGTACCTCTAATCCTCTTCCAGTAACGTCCGGAGTACCCCAGGGTTCTGTTCCTATTCCCCTTTTATTCCTTATATACATAAATGACTTGCCTTCAAAACTAACCTGTAAAACCCGCCTGTTTGCTGATGACTGCGTTATATATGACACTGTTACTGACACTTCAAAACAGTCATCCTTACAAGCCAATCTAAACTGCCTCCAGGAATGGTGTGAGCGCTAGCTCATGCAACTTAACCCGAGTAAATGTAAAGTCGTTTCATTCCATCGCCGTCGCATGCCGCTTGTGTATCCGTACACAGTTTATGCCATCCATCTAGAAAATGTTCCGTCATACAAGTATTTGGGCGTCACTCTTTTGTAACGATCTTTTATGGAACATACACGTAACTAGTATCATTTCATCTGCAAATAAAACACTGGGTTTCCTTAAACGCCATTTACGACTCGCTCCACAACACGTAAAATTACAAGCATACAAGTCCATCGTTCGACCTAAACTAGAATACGCATCACCAATTTGGGACCCTCGACCTTACACATGCCATCGAATCACTTCAAAACCGGGCCGCTGGATTTATTCACTGTTCATACTCTTCCACTGTCAGCGTATCTGGATTGAAAGCAGAATCTGGTTTACCAGATCTACAACTTCGCCGTCGTATTGCCAGCCTGTCAATGTTCACAAACTTTTTCATAGTCCCTTGCATGCCCCACCTTATATCGTTCCCGCAACACGCATATCTCACTGCACGAGCCATTTGCTTCAAGTTGCTCGGCCATGTTCCCGGACTTCTACTTTTTCTGCCTCGTTTTTTCCACGTACCGCACCAGACTGGAACGGCCTTCCCATTGAAATTGCAACCATTCCCTGCCCATCATCGTTCATAGAAAATATAAATAAGCACTTTCTATGTTAAATGTTTGGCTTCTATGTTTTGTCTTTATAATTACCCATGCCTTATGTAATACCCCCTCGCGGGTCTTTAAGGAAATAAAATGAAAATGAAATAAAATGAAATCAGTGGTTGTGCAGAAAAACTTAAGGTGCCAATGAGACGTATCGTTGAATGAGGATTTCAAAAGTTGACATCCAACAAACAGCGTTCATTTTTGAATGCACACAAGGTGTTCAGTAATGACGAATTATAACATAACTACCTGGAGAAGCAAATGTCTGCACAACAAGCAAAATTGCATCATTAAAGGCCTACACATAATCCAGAATCTGGGTGTCTGACTGGTGCGTTTGCATCTCAATGGTAATTAATGGCCGAGTACCCGTGGTGCCTGCAAGCTCAACACAGCATGAAATAGGGCTGATAAACAAAAGCGCCATTGTGGAATGTCAGCGATCGACTCTTCACACATCTTGACCTTGGAAAGTACAGGAGCTCTTTGAATTATGTGAGACATTCTCAACCATGCTGTTTACTTTCTGTTTCCTCTTTTTCACATTCATCCCGTTGACTGGCTACAGTGTGCAAAAGCACCCCACCATGTTAGCCCAACATCACAGAAAAGTCATAAAAATTCATTTGGCTATTTTTCCTTTACTTCTTTTTTGCTGGCGTGCTTCCCCAAGGTGTTGTAATGTCAAGGTGTTGCTTGCGCTTCCGACAGAAACGTGGTTTTTTGAAGTAATCTGAGGCTCGTCCACCAAAAAAATGCCTGTGAATGTGTCTGTGCAGTAGCAGACCAGAAACCTTGTTTTGTGTCCCTAAAAGAACACCAAACGTTTAGCATCAAAACAAAAAAAGAAAAGAAGGGAAAAAAAGTGGCACCACAACACCAGAAGAAAAAACTTCACACATTAAAAACATGTCGCCTTTTCGAGGTCAGTGGTGCTGCTTTTCTGACACTTTTGGGTGGAGTTACAAATTTTCGTGCGTTTTCTATAGCCAGGCAGTTTGTTAAGTTGAACACACAGCACCTGTAACAATGCATGTAATTGTTTTTTTGTTTTGCTGTTTTTGCCTCTTCTTGGGGGTAGAGGGGATAGTGAAGAGAGAATGGAAACGGCAGCTTCTGCATCAATGCGCGCTACGCCAAGGTTCCTTGGTAGGAAGGTACATTTGGAAAAAACCATCAAGATTGTACCTTCAATGAGGCACCTTCATTTTTCATTCACTGTCCGGGCACTTCCAGTGATGACGTGTACCTAGGTTTTAAGGATATCATTTTGTCTCAAACTTCAGGCTTTACCTAGAGCTCTTTGTAGGTGCGTGGAAGGGACCTGTTGTTCTGTGCGGAGCGAAGTGTTTTGTCAACTAGGTGTACAGAAGAAATGCCAGGCTAGCTTGTTGATATTTGTGCTATAGCCACTTTTGCACATAGCAGCACGACACTTTGACATTGTTCACTTGCTGACTCTAGCCGGCACGTGCTGACATGCCGGCTAGAGTACAAGGATCGAAAAACTGAGAGCACTTAGCTAAACCCATATGTAAACACAATGTCAAAGCCCATGCACGACCACAAACAAAGTGCAGCATTGTGCTGACCAAGCAAGAAGGAACAGCAGCAGCTTGAGATGTGAGAACTTGTGGCCAGTCCCCCTTAGTCACAGGAGTTCGAAAACTGAACCTAATCTGCTAGTGTTCCCCTCGGTGCATCCATAATGCTCTGGCACTGTTGCAGATATGAATGACCCTTTTCTCCTCTCCACCAAAGAAATTTACTACCAAAGCAACAACTGCACCGCTGCACCCCTGTGCAGTAAGTACGTAATGCAGTAATGCAATTTATTGAATGGTTACGGTTCCTTCTGGCACCCCATATCTGGCTACGAACGACAAATAGGTGGCCAGTGGCCGTTACAGAGCTTTCCCTACGAGAAAAAAAAAAATGCCAGCATGCTCAGATGCATCATCATCATCATCATCAGCCTGACTACGTCCACTGCAGGACAAAGGCCTCTCCCATGTTCCGCCAGTTAACCCGGTCCTGTGCTTGCTACTGCTTATTTATACCCGCAAACTTCTTAATCTCATCTGCCCACCTAACCTTATGTCTCCCCCTAACCCGCTTGCCTTCTCTTGGAATCCAGTCAGTTACCCTTAACGACCAGCGGTTATCCTGTCTACGCGCTACATGCTCGGCCTGTGTCCATTTCTTCTTCTTGATTTCAGCTATGATATCCTTAACCCCCGTTTGTTCCCTAATCCACTCTGCTCTCTTCTTGTCTCTTGAGGTTACACCTACCATTTTTCTTTCCATTGCTCGCTGCGTCGTCCTCCATTTAAGCTGAACCCTTTTTGTAAGTCTCCAGGTTTCTGCTCCGTAGCTAAATACCGGCAAGATACAGCTGTTATATACCTTCCTCTTGAGGGATAGTGGCAATCTACCTGTCATAATTTGAGAGTGCTTGCCAAATGTGCTCCGCCCCATTCTTATTCTTCTAGTTACTTCAATCTCGTGGTTCCGCTCTGCGGTTATTACCTACCCTAAGTAGACATAGTCTTTTACAACTTGAAGTGCACTATTACCTATCTCGAAGCGCTGCTCTTTTCCGAGGTTGTTGTACATTACTTTCGTTTTCTGCAGATTCATTTTAAGACCCACCTTTCTGCTCTCCTTGTCTAATTCCGTAATCATGAGTTGCAATTCGTCCCCTGAGTTACTCAGCAATGCAATGTCATCGGCGAAGCGCAGGTTACTAAGGTACTCTCCATTAACTCTTATCCCTAACTGTTTCCATTCTAGGCTTCTGAAAACCTCCTGTAAGCATGCGGTAAATAGCATTGGGGAGATTGTGTCCCCCTACCTTACACCCTTCTTGATTGGTATTCTGTTGCTTTCTTTATGAAGCACTATGGTAGCAGTTGATCCCCTGTAGATTTCTTCCAGGATGTTTATATATACTTCATCGACGCCCTGATTCCGCAGTGTCTGCATGACGGCTGATATTTCTACTGAATCAAACGCCTTCTTGTAATCTATGAAGGCTATGTATAGTGGTTGGTTACATTCTGAGCATTTCTCTATTACCTGATTGATAGTATGAGTGTGGTCGATTGTTGAGTAGCCTGTTCGAAATCCTGCTTGTTCCTTTGGTTGATTGAATTCTAATGGTTTCTTTACTCTGTTAGCAATTACCTTTGTAAATAGCTTGTACACTACAGAGAGCAAGCAAATCGGCCTGTAACTCTTCAAGTCCTTGTCATATCCTTTCTTATGTATTAAGATGATGTTAGCGTTCTTCCAAGGCTCTGGTACCCTTCCCGTCAGGAGACACCTCGTAAACAGGGTGGCTAGTTCTAACACAATCTGTCCTCCATCTTTAGCAGATCTGATGTTACCTGATCCTCATCAGCAGCTTTGCCTCTTTGCATGCTCTACAAAGCTTTTCTGACTTCTTCTATCATTACTGGTGGGGTGTCATCTGGGTTACTGCTAGTTCTTATAGTACTAAGGTCGTGGTTGTCCCGACTACTGTACAGATCTCTGTAAAACTCCTCCGCTATTTTAACTATCCTATCCATATTGGTAGTTATTTTGCCTTCGTTGTCCCTTAGTGCATACATCCGATTTTTGCCTATCCCAAGTTTCCTCTTCACTGCTTTGACGCTTCCTCCGTTTTTCAGAGCGTGTTCAATTCTCTCCATGTTATACCTTCTTACATCGGATACCTTACGCCTATTAATCGACTTCGAAAGCTCTGCCAGTTCTATTTTGTCTGTTGTACTTGAAACTCTCATGATTTGACGCTTCTTAATAAGATTCTTCGTTTCCTGGGAAAGCTTGCCAGTGTCCTGTCTAACTACCTTGCCTCCAACTTCCACTGCACACTCCGTAATGATACTCGTCAGATTATCATTCGTTGTATCTATGCTAAGGTTGGTTTCCTCACTAAGAGCCGAGTACCTGTTCTGAAGCGAGACTCTGAATTCCTGTACTTTCCCTCTCAGTGCTAGCTCATTGATTGGCTTCTTGCGTATCAGTTTCTGTCGTTCCTTCCTCAAATCTAGGCGAATTCGAGACCGTACCATTCTATGGTCACTGCATTGTACCTTGCCAACCACTTCCACGTCCTGCATATGGATGTATATGGGTGTATATCAGCTGCATATGGGAGTACAAAGGGTTTTTTGCTGGCCCTGTGCAGCTCGAATGCCAGGAACCACCTTTAGCTGGCAATGGCCACCGCGGTTACACTGCCAGCCATTCTTGCCTGATGCAGTCCGTGCGTGAGCTTTCCTTGCACAAAGACACGTGTCTGAACATGTTCGTTTGCCACATGTCACCGTGCTTCACCTGTCCTTATTGGCTGCCAGCGGGAGACCCCTCTGCCACGAGCATGCTTCTGTCTGCCGCTGGCTTGCCACGTCAGATGCTCTCAGGCCTGCACGAGAGGTTGACCCGCTACTCTGGCAGGCATCCTGTGCACTTGGCTTCTGTCTTTTGAGTTATCATCGTAGCTGCAACGACAACTATACGCTCGGTCGGTCTTGTGAAGTTTTCCTGTAGGTCTGCAAGCCCGTGATTAACGCACTGTGCTGCATCTTGGATTAACAAATCCATCTCTGTTGACAACCTATTTTGAGTACTGCAGATTGGCCGAGTTGGTACATTATAATGTACTGTTGCATTGTATGTGATACAATATGATAATGTCATGAGTGTTTTTTGGTGCAATGATGGAGAGCCGACAAACCCTGCCGTGTCATCCTGGTGTGCTATGACAGTGGAGAGTACCATGCCCCTGTCTCCTCTGTGAGATGAAGTATTAGAAGCGCTTCGCTTAGCTAATAGAAACAAAAAAAAGGGCAGGAGAAACTTCGAATTACAAGAAAAGACAGACTGGCATCTAGGAATTAAACCTGGCAAAAATGTTCAGCTGCAGAAGCACCACTCGCAGGTAGATAAATCAGAACAGGCGGAGTAATTTTCAGGCAGGACAACAGTCAGCCACATTTGAGGCGACAGTCTTAAATACCTCCTCAAGTGCGAAAATGGACCAGTTTTCTACATTGGCATCAATGCAAGTGATGCAAAAAATAAGCATCACACGATGACGTTATCATATGACGTTTTCATCATGCCACAGATGCAAAACTTGTGATGCCACCAGACAACATCATTCCTTGGTCCAAGGTGCCAAGGCTTGCAAAGCAAACTAAGGTGCCGGATGTCTCTGATCCTGGAGGCAATAAAAAACCATGTTAGTTGCAGAAAGCTTTTCAAGGGAGAGGTTTGGTACATCGACGTAAAAGAAACTTTCGCTTTTGAGCCGAATTAGGCGGACGCACATGAGAGACCGTGTGGGTTTTGTTATCTATTTTACTTTGTTCTCCACAGAAAACTGATGACACATGTGCATTGGTATCTGTCGACGTCGAGTGGTGCAATGTTATGAGTACTCAGCCATTTTCCTGGGTAGTCAGCGGTTTGTGAATGTAGAGATGCCGCAACCCAATAATCTTGCCAGGCTGGACAGAAAGTGAGGGAGGTAGCTGCAACACGAAAATGGAGCCGTAGCCTGTATGGTTCTTCCACGGTGTCGCTGCTGGCTAATCACTGCAACACACTATCCCCCCAAAGGCAGAAACAAATAATACAGCCAGAGTTCAACATGATGGCACTAGCAACATAATGCCGGTTTTTGAGAATACTGTCAGCAAGATCGACCCCAGCCTCAACCTGGCGACAGCTACCAGCTCATCCACGCCATGTGGGTGGCTCTCTGCGTAATCTGCTAGACCCGTTTGACAGAAGCCCGTCAGGTCGGAATGAGACATGGTGAAGGTTAAAAAAAAGAGGCACCGATCAAAGTGTATTTTAAATGCACAAAAAACGTTTTGGCTCCCACAGGGGAACCTTTTCACAAGTAAAATGAAAAAGCGTTTGAGCAGTTTGCCTTATGCACGCTTGCATATATCATGCAGACAGTACACATACACTGATGGTAGACTTCTATTGTTTCAGTTGAGAGTGCGTGGTGTTTCGCATCACAAGTGAATTATGATAAAGACGTTATGACAGTCCTTTTTCTCCAGCAAGAACATGTGCCTTTCCCCAGTCGATTTCAGCACAGTGCCTCATTTTTTTAAGGGCGAAGCTCCTTAAAGCGGCACCCGTTTGTCCCTCGTAGTAGTCTTAATGCGTAACCAGTCTTACGCTTTGACCTGCAAGGTGATACCGGTGGGAGATTTCTCCTGTGCGTTGTTGAACAATAAAAAATTTGCAGCGTGCGTGTTAATTAAAAGCCAAATTCTCCTGTCTCTCATGTCCAATTAGCAGCCATTGGCATATACATTGAGCCCTACCTGACAAGAAATGGTTGCTAGGTTATACTCGCTGGGCGTAACCTCCTTGGTTTTAGAAAGGTTTAGCGAGCGTTGGGCCGCAGTGCCATGAATACAGTGAACTAGTTTATACCATGAACTCAAGGAGGTTAAAGGTGGGAAGTAGACACGAAGCGCAAGCCATAAAAAAGTGTGCGTGTGCCACCTCTCGTTTAGTCCTTAGAATGTCCGCAGATGGCGGTGCTTCTATATGCAGAATATATGATGAAAAGATGCGAGATGGCGGTACTTAGAGTGTTGACTAGATGGACGAACAGACACACAGACAAATGCATGGACGGAAGCACGGATGGCTGCACGGACGGATGGACACACGGACGGCCGGACGCAGGGACGGACGCACGGATGGATGTGCGGACACAGGAACGGACACACACACGGACGGGTGGATGGGCGCATGGACGGTCACACAGACTGACGCATATATGATGAAAAGATGCAAGATGGTGGTACTTGGAGTGTTGACTAGATGGACGAACGGACACACAGACAGATGCCTGTACGGACGGATGGACGCATGGACGGACGGAGGGGCAGATGCATGGATGATTGCAGGGACCGGATGCACGAACAGATGCACGCATGGACGGGCGGATGGACGCACGAATGGTCACACTGACGGACGCATGGACAGACGGAAGCAAGAACGAATGGACGGATGGATGCTTCGCCCCACTCTCTATCATTCACCCTGTGGATATGCGTTTTTTTTTTTCTTTTACCTTAACCATATTCGCATGCATTTATGACATCCTCAAGGGGCAGTTGGTTGTGTTGTGTCAGCACAGTGTGCCTACCAGGCCATAGTGAGACATTTGGCCTTGACTGTTTATGCAATGTTTGGAAATCAGTGAGTGCATGTGTTGAAAGTGCTATTATGTGTGATTGTCATGACCATCACTGGCCACAATCATGTCTGTGTGGGTGCTGCTCAGTAGTTCAAGCACATCACCAAGTGCACTTGGCATTGTCCCAAACAAGGAAAGCCTTAAATATTGTGTGAATGCAGCCCTTTAGCAACATGATCTAGCAAAGTGCTGATTTTGCAACCTTTGTGACACCGTAAAACATAATATAAAAGCTAAAAACCCCACTCAGCGTTAAAAAAGAAAAGACTCAAGTCATGCACTTCTGCAGCAGTATTCTGGTCAAGTGTATAATTGGGTGACTGAGGAGCCGTGCATTAACGTTTTCATACCTGTGATGCGCTTCAAGCAAAGAAAAAAAAGAAAACAAGCATGAAGACGTACCTACTAATTAGTGTCTTATTAACGTGCATTAAAATGTTCTTTGTGCATTCTGGTATTTTGGTTTACGGGGGTTTATTCGAAATTTTAATCTTGGGAAGGAAGGCTTGTGTAGTATAAATTTTGCGGGGCTATAAGGTTTATCTTTTGCACAGTTTCTTTATGTAATTCTGAAATTTCCTCAGGAAAATTTCTACATGCACTTGAAACATGTATAAACAGCCTGTGATCCTACTGATTTGTGCAATGATTATCCATGAAAAAACATAAAACAAAAATTTTATATATGAGCACCACTAAGTACAGCTCATTTGGAACTTTCATGTAAAAGTCATTTTTCACCCATGTAAGTGCTTTAATGGGCCACTTGAAGATGCTGTAAATGATCTGATGTAGGGAAAGGGTGGCTTACCCAACCATCCAGAACATGATGGCACCGTCAGAACCACCACTGGCGAACAGGCACTCGTGGATTGGGTGCCATGCCAAGCCTGCATGTACCGGGAATAGCCTCTTCACTTGCTGGTGGCACACTCTTCTTAAAATAATGCTTCATTTCAATGAATGATACACGCTGACATAACATTTCTAGTTGATTTTCGTGTGTTACATAACCTCTCAGCCTTATAATATAGTATTCAGAACCAGTTTTGTTCTTATTGGAAAAGAGCTGCAGGCTCAGAAAAATTGTTCCCAGAGTATATCCAAAGCCAACGAATGCACTCTTCTGCAGGTGGGGCAGTATGGCATGGGACATAGCATTTGTAAGTAAACTGACATCCGCCGCAACGAAAACATTGCACTCTCCCCACCACACTACAGTCGCATGCTTCATCGGGAGGAATACAACTTCTTTGGGAATGCTCCGCACGTCCCGGGGCATGTTTTCCACAACACTCACTGTGCACCGTGCATTTCATTTTGTACATCTGCCAAAATGAAATGCCTCATTTCCCAGGTACAGTTAAACCTGGATATAAGGAAGTTGACAAATTTCCAGAAAGATTCGTTACAAAGAGAATTTCGTTATATGCAGGTTTGGTGCGAAAACTAGAAAAATAAATGCACACATTAAACAAAAAGGAAACTGAATGCAGAACTAGATAACACTTATTTAGCAAAAAACACTGAGTTATGATTGTGGTAGAAATTAAATGAACACTCTAGATGAGTTCTTGCTATCGCCACCATGTTCCATAACAAGCCGAAATTGATAACATGCCCCCACGCATCATAATCTTTATGAGCGAGTAAAAGCGTGCGAGCGTTACTGAAGGAGCCATCAAATGTGCCGGCCCATTTCAATCGCCTGAAGCGCGCATACGATAACATCTCCCTGCGCGTTAGAACTGCTGTCGAGTGCTCAAACAGAAAAGAAACCACCCATCTTGAACGAACATGAAAAAACACAGGGAGGGGGGTGTCGCTTGAATAGCAATGATAAGCATTGATTTTAAGGGCGCGATCGCTATCACTGACGTGCGTGCTATCTCGGCAAGCATCAGTGCACTTTCAAAGCAAAGAGACTGAAAACAGCACTTCTCCCCGGAGCGGCAATATTTGCTGACACCAGCGTTTTGTAGTTTTGCAACATGGAATACAAAAGTGTAGACTGCCAGCTATACTTCGTACGACAGTACAATTTGTTGCTATTGCAGTCACTGCACTGAATTTAACACGCGGTTATGTGGTTGCCAGAGCTAATTGGCTAATCGCGAAGGCTACAGTCCCGCGAACTTGCGGCGCAGCGCAAAACGAAAGCATGTGACTAGTCCACCTCTGAGGATCCGTCGTTGTCACCGTGGTCTCGGAGAGTTTCCATCCACGTTTAATCTGACATCCCCCACGGTAGTGACGACACGGTTGTCTGCATTTAAAAAAAACACTAAGCTGAACGTCATTGGGGGTCACACCATGCGCACGCAGTGAAACTACGTCTTGACGCTCGCATGTCATCCAAAATGAAGAGCAAACGACAATATCATGGAATTCTATTCGGTAAAATGCCCTCCATATGCAGTGCAGCCCCACATATGTGCTGCTAACCAAAAAACCAAAAGCGTGGCACTGCCACCAAAAAAATTGATTTTTTTATGTTTAGAGAGAGAAGGAGGGCACATTCACCTGCGGCAGAAAAAACAGCGGCAATGCCGGTTCATGAGGCGCAGACCCACCTGCCTGTCTCGTGCACACACGCACGAAATAATGAGTGCTCACTCTCGCGTGGGAGTCGCCGGGGGCCACGAGCACGCCGTACTCAAGGCCGCCGGCTTTGGCAGCGGCGTGGCAACTGTGGAAGATGCATTCTCGTGCCAAAGTGACAAAACCCAGGGCGAAATTCGTAGACTGTTCGTGGCGAAAATTTGTAACATCAAGGATGTCTCCCACCATTAATTTGTTACATAGAGGTCGCAAATACATGTGCTTCTATGGGGTAATGGCAGGAAATGTAAAAACTTTGTTATATCGAGGTGTTCAATATATAGAGGTCCATTATAAGCAGGTTTAACTGTAATGCTAATAAATTTGTCTCAGATTTAGAGTTAAAAAATGTAGGCTTTCTTCCTTTTTTTTTTTTTTTTCAAAACAAATGTATGAACTTTGGTGCCTAGAAGGTGAATGTGCCATGGCATTGCAATATACCAGCTAACATGTATGCCACATATGGCAGTGTTTTTTGTTTGATATGTGGGGTTTAACGTCCCAAAACCACCATATGATTATGAGAGATGCCGTAGTGGAGGGCTCCGGAAATTTCGACCACCTGGGGTTCTTTAGCGTGCACCCAAATCTGAGCACACGGGCCTACAACATTTCCGCCTCCATCGGAAATGCAGTCGCCGCAGCTGGGATTCGAACCCGGGACATGCGGGTCAGCAGCCGAGTACCTTAGCCACTAGACCACCGCGGCGGGGCAGTGTTTTTTGTATTCACTCTGTTCTTGACTGTGTACAGTTGAATATCGACACAACAAAGTCTCTATATAATTAGTTATTTCACTTTCCACACCTTCATGTCCAAAGAACACCATAAATGTTGAACCTCAATGCATTGGATTCCATCCCAACTATATCCCACTCAGCTCAATCTAACTATCCCTTACATCAAACTACTTTTGCTCATGGAAGTGAGTGCTTTAATGTCAATGCACAAAAAGGTATACCACAGACGGCTTGTATACCATTCTATGTGTTGTACTCTCAATGTGAGCAGACTGCAAAAAGTGCTTCGCTTCCTGGAGGGGGTGTGCACTGAGCTTTGATCGCAAGGGTGCCACACCATTGTCACGTCATTTCCGAGGTCCATACGTACGCACTGTTTGTGCTGTGCGAGCAGTGGCATGCAAAAGGTGTTCCGGGGATCTCTAGTCATCCAAGTCATCATACGGTTATTGAACACAGCGCATCCAGCAAATCTTTTGTGAGTGCGATGAGTGCGTGGACCTTCAAAACGGCTACCCCACAGCTAGTGCTCCTCGCGGATGACATCAAATTAGATCTTTTGGGCCCAATGTAGCGTAAATCAACATGACGCTGCTTAAAGGAACTATGGCCACTCCAAGTGCCGATGCGATTTCATGTAGTTAGTTATTTGAATGCGAAGCAGACATTAACAGCACATAATGTTTACGAGCAGTCTCATGATGCATGGTAATAGCGAGCACCAGCGACCGCACTCTTCGAGCGACGCAGCCTCCCAAAACAAATCAGCGTGAAGCAATGAGTGCAATTGTTTGACCGTCAGCTATTGACCCTGGAAAACAGGGGGTGGACGTGTAACATGACGTAGCCGCTTCACAGTGAGCCTTCCGACACCAGAGCCATCAGCAATAATCCCGCTACTGAAAGCTGCGCATATTAAAACATAATTGCGGCTGCTCCGATCAGGAGGGATGCTTTTATTAATGAGGTGACATTTCTTAAAAAAGGACGCGAAAAATTTGAATTCGACCCTAGCACTCACAAGCTAGAAAAGGTACGGTCTTTTAGGGGCATTTACAGCAAGAGCGATTACGAACACGGATGTGCTGGTGGAAGGAATTACGAAAAAGCTCTTCTGAATGAAGATGCATAGATAAAATGAAATTAAAGAAATGGGTCGATGCCTTCCCACCGTTCACGTGTTCACCGGCGACACGGGTGAAGTTATTCGTAAAAATTGCTTTAGTTACGTGCACGGCTCTTTGAACGAACTATCAGTTGAGTTGCAAGAATGGATGATGTCCACCAATGAATAACCGCCACAGTTACACGATACCGATTAGACAACAAGTCACGAGCCCCTAGCTGCGGAGGGCACGTTTTGCCATTGAGCTGACTTGCACAGCAGAAGTTGCATCAGCACCAAGTAGAGCATCGAAGATTGGCTGAGATGCACTTGTGACCATTGTTTATTCAGTGGAATAATTTTAGATACGTGGTTGTGATTTTGGTGGCTGCACACATTTTTGAAATGTGTGCAGCACACAGCTGCACACATTTTAACATGCCGGTGTGGCTATTGACAGTGAAAAACGTTCCCAAATCCAACTTTGGCTCAGTTTGGTGCAATTTCCATTGACATTACCAGGATGGCGCAGTAAATGTCAATTGGCACACTCTGGCGCAGCTGAGAATCCAGTCAATTACCCTTTATCACCAAAGCTTATCCTGCCCACGCGCTACATGCCAGGCCTATTTCCATTTATTCTTCTTGATTTGAACTATGATATCCTTGACCCCGGTTTTTTCCCTAACCCACTCTGCTCTTTTCTTGTCTCTTAAAGTTACACGTATCATTTTCCTATCTATCACTCGCTGCATCATCATCAATTTAAGCAGAACCCTCTTTGTAAGCCTCCAGGTTTCTGCTCTGCAAGTAGGTACTGGCAAGATGTAGCTGCTATATGCCTTCCTTTTGAGAGATGGTGGCCATCTACCAGTCATTATTTCAGAATGCATGCGGAATATGCTCCATCGCATTCTTATTTGTCTAGTTATTTCACTCTCATGGTTTGGCTCTGCAGTTACTACCTGTCCCAAGTACACATATTCCTTTACTACTTCTAGCGTCTCTCCACCAATCACAAAGCACTGTTTGCAGCTTAGGCTGTGGCACATTATTTTAGTTTTGTGCATATAAATTTTCAGACTTACTCTACTGCTTTCAGTGTCCAGTTCTGTAATCATGAGCTGTAACTTGTCCCCTGAGTTACTCATCAAGACAATGTCATCAGCAAATTGCAAGTTACTAAGACACTCTCCATTAACTCTTATTCCTAACTCTTCCCAATCTAGGGTCCTGAATACCTCCTGTAAACATGCTGTGAATAGCATTGGAGAGATCATGTCTCCCTGCCTTACACCCTTCTTTATTGGAATTCTGTCTCTTTCTTTATGGAGAAATATGGTGGCTGTGGATCTGCTGTAGGTTTCAAACAGTATGTTTATGTAGGGTTCTTCGATGCCTTGATTCCGTAGTGTCCGCATTACTGCTGATGTCCTGAGTGAGTCAAATGCTTTCACGTAATCTATGAAGGCTATGTATAGGAGCTGGTTGTATTCCGCCCATTTCTCTATTACCTCATTGATAGTATGAATATGCTATATTGTGGAGTAGCCTGTACAAAATCATGCTTGGTAATTTGGTTGATTGAACTCTAATGTCGCCCTAGTTCTATTGGCTATTATTTTTGTAAGTAGTTTGTAGAGAATGGACAGCAAGCTGATCAGCCTGAAATTTTTCAAGCTCTTGACGTCTCCTTTCTTATGAATTCACTCTCCCGATCTTATTTACGCTGAAATTTGAAGTTGTTTTTCTAACTATTCCAACTATTTCCTCTTTTCCCTCCCCACTCTTTCTTTTTGTTGCTTTTGTATAAGTATGTCACGCTTTCCACTTTTTACTCTCTTTATTGTTGATGTTGTTTTGAAATGTGTATGATAGCTGTATTATCTTGCCCCTCCTGCTTTGGCCTCTGGCCAGCAGTATTTGTAAATATAAATAAAATAAAAAATTAAAATGATGTTGGCGTTCTTCCGAGATTCTGATACCCTTCCCGTCAAGAGACACTTCGTTTAAAGGTGGCAAATTTTCGTAACACAATTTTTCCGCTATATTTCAGGAGGTCCATTGTTCCATTATCCTCACCAGCAGCTTTGCCTTTTTGCATTCCTTCTAGCGCTTTCCTTACTTTCCCAGTCGTTATTGGTAGGATGTCGAATTCCTCTGGACTATTATTGTTTCTCACGATATCATCCTGGTTGGTTTGGCTTCTGTACAACTCTCTGTAGAACTCCTCCGCCACCTCGACTATCTTATCCATATTGGTTATGACATTACCTCCCAATTTCCAATTCCAATATCCAATTCCAATATCCAATTTTTGCCTATGCACCAGTTTGCATTTGCAGCTTTTGGGCTTCTGCCGCTTTTTACAGCCTGCTCAATTCCCTCGAAGTTATACCTTCTGACGTCAGCTACTGTACGCCCATTGATTAACCTTAAAGCTCAGCTAGCTCTATCTTGCCGGTTGCATTTGAGGCTTTCCTAAATTCTCATCTCTTAATAAGACTTTTCGTCTCCTGAGATACTAGTTTGCCAGTGTCCTGTCTAGTGACTGTACTTCTGACTTCCATTGCACACTCTTTGATAATAGTAGTGAGATTATCGGTCATTGTATCAACGCTAATGTCAGTTACCGCATTTAGTGCCTTCAATCTATTCTGACTCAGAACCCTGAATTCCTGTAGTTTCGATCTCATCGCTAGTTCAATAATTAATTTCTTGTGTATCAGTTTTTGTCTTTGCTTTTTTGAATCTAAGTGAATACGAGCTCGTACCATTCTATAGTCACTACATCAGATCTTGCCAACTACTTCTACATCCTGTACAATGTACAATGCTCGGGTGTGCACACAGAATGAAGTCTATTTATTGTTCAGTTTCACAGTTAGGACTTCGCACTGTCCAGTTATGGCTAGCCTGTTTTCTGAAAAGGCATTCAAGATCCGTAAATTATTATGTTCTGCAAACTCTACTAATAACTCCCCTCTAGGATTTATAGAGCCGGTGTCATATTCCCCATACTGCATGGTTTCTGGCCGGTTTCTTGCCTACTTAGGCATTAATGTCCCCCATCAGAATAGTATACTGTGTCTTTACTTTATTAATGGCTGACTCTACATCTTCACAGAAGCGCTCCATTAAAGGATTATCATGGCTCCATATAAGCACGTAGGCCCGTACCACCTTCATCTTGCGCCTTTTGTTAAACTTAAGTATAATACTCGCCACCCTCTCACTGATGCTATAGTATTCCTCTATGTTGCCAGTGATAATCTTGTGTATAAAAAAACCCCACCCTTAGTTCTTTTCTGTCAACTAATCCACGGTAGCATAGGACGTGTCCGTTCTTCAGCACTGTATAAGCCTCGCGTGTCCTCCGAACTTCACTTAGCCCTATTACATCCCAATGAACACCCTCTAGTTCCTCGAATAGGACAACTAGACCAACCTCACTAGATAGCGTTGTAGTGCTGAAGGTAGCCAAGTTCACATTCCAATGGCGACCTGTCCAGACCCATAGATTCTTAGCACCCTCCACTGCTTCGCAGGTCTGACTGCCGCCTTGGACTGTTGTTTCGTAGCTGCTCGGGAGCGAGGGCCAAGGGTTAATTGCTGTAGTCATGGAAGATAGTGGCCAAGTACTGCACCAGGGTGGCTAATCTTGCTCTGGTGAGGAAGTACATTACTGGCAGGTGGTCGCCAGTGGGGCCACACCCCAGACCTCCTCTTTTTCTTCAAAGGATCCTTCTGTCATGCGTTTTAAGCAAATCTACAATTGGGAATAGTCCGGCATCTGCATTCGAACCGAATTTTGTCATTACATGCTGCGCTGCTGTGTTAATGCTAGTGCACTTTTTTAGCACTGTAGAATACCACCTGACCACCTATCAGCTCTCAACTTCATCTGACACTTAAATTGCCTGGCCTTCTTTTTTTGACTGTTTGAAAATCCATTTTCCCTTGGAAAAAAAAAAAAAACCATCCTCCAACCGATTTTGAACTTCTGACCTTGCGAGCTTAGGCTGGCTTAGTGCCCTGGATGACCCTTCTCCTCACGCGTTTAATTTCTCATAACCTCTACATATCTCGCTCAAATTTGATATTGCTGGTTTCAAAATGTCCGCAATGTCAGAGTTTTGCTGGTTTTGAAAGGTAGCACTGCTGCATTTCTCGTCAACTGAGGAGTTGCGCGCACCTGTTTTAAAGACTAATCGGCTGGTTTTATATCATCGTTACGTTCAGCGTATACGCTGCGGGTGGTTGGAGTTAATAAAAAAAAAAGCGAAACATTTCCAACAGCTGAAGAATAGACAGGCGTTGCCTTAAAGGCTGTATCCTATTTTGTTTGTGTATTGGAGTAGTAATTAAAACTCTGGAAATAGATACAGAAGCAGACCGTGGCCTTCAGTCGTGAGTCGGATATACGTACTAGTAATTACATCTACAGTTAGCCTAATAACATAACATTGTGAAACAAAAATGTTACGAGCGAATTATTTCTCATTCGAGAAAACGGCAAAAGGCAAGAAACTTCCAACAAAAATGACATGTTTGCATCACTCACCACAGAGTGAGGCAGCCAATAAAACATGACGTCACTTGTCCACCCAATGACTCGATTGTCATGTCACTTACTTGCCCAATGCGCTTGACACAGTCGCGTCTACTACGGCGACAGCGCGACGTGCACCTACAACGTGTGTGCGCCACCACAATGTGTGCGCACCGCTGCATTCTTTGTCATAGTAAACTGTATTCGACACCTGCTGCACAGGGCACAATAAGTTGTAGGCCAGCTACACAGCCAGTTTTAAAATTACAGTTGGTTGCACATGTACTGGAGCATGGAAACCGAGCGGCTGCATGACACTGTGATCAGCGTTGATCCATGAGCATTCGTTACCGGAGCAAACAAGAACAGCTTCGAGCTACAAAAAAGGTTTTTTATGCATTTTACGGGCCGAAACAAAGAGAATGTCCTCTTATAGAGAGCAAAGTTTTCAAATAGAGGCTCCGCCGTACTGCCCCTGAATTCCAGGCCAGCAGTGGTTGGACAGCAAGTTTATTAATACCGTCACGCAAAATGTTTGTTGATATAAATCTCATGACTTTTTTCTCCCAGGTAATGACCCCTCCTCAAGAACTTTTCTTGAATAAAAAGAAAAAATAAATAAAGCAAAGATGCTTTGATTACACGAGTAAATACGGTATATACACTATCAAGTGGACGATGAGATGACTACCGTTGTAGCTCAGTCGGAAGAGCATCGGGCGCGTTATTGAAAGGTCCCTGCTGGTTGCAAGTTATCTTTTCGTCCACTTATCTTTGTTCGCATGAACACCACAATTACTGCTAGTAACATGCCTTTTCAAGCTCTCATTATTATTGGGTCTAATGCCGAGCTCTGCTGTGCGGCCAAAATTGAAGGAGAGTGGAATGAAAGCCACTGACTGCACGCCTCCTTTTTGTGTCCCCGGAAGGTCTGCATCTCCTGGTTCATCTTGCGGATGTCAAACAGCTTGAGCAGGTGGTCTCGAGAAGCGGTAAGCAGCCAGTTGCCGTTGCGGTTCCATTTCACCTCCATCACCGTGCTTTTATGTGCATGGCTGCGAAAAGAGAAACATTCAGTGCAACTGCACACGCACCCACAGAGAAAAGACAGTGCCCTTTGATTCTTTACGGACGGTTTCACCAGCGTTTGCCGTTCTCTGGCAACATTTTTGCGTTCACCTGAAATGCACCCTAGAAAACTTCCTATCTACCTTGTTTTAGCATGGTTTTAGCCTGCACTGCTGGCTGCGGCTGCTTGTGTTTCGATTCTTTCTGCAGATAGAATTATTCCAATGAAGCACTCGCGACCACGATGGAGCCTGCGATCCGGAGTTAATTTACTATCGCAATTGAAAACTTTTTGTTTCCCAAGAGATAGAGGCAGAAAAGGCACCTGGATTGCAACCATCAGCGAGAAAGCTGGATTCCTAAAAAGAGTGCGCAAATGTGTTCTGCCAACTTCATCAAAGATAAGTAAAGCTCGCCGCATATTCCAAGCTCTGACATTCTTTGCTGGTCACGTCAAACACCATCATCTTCCGCCCGTGGCAGATAAGTGGATAGCAAAAGGTGAAAGTGCAGGTTAATGTGTTTCTAGTAACCGTGCGAGTGGTGCATACTGTTCGGAGCAACACGCGGGGCATTAAAGCATCCGCGTGCAACTTGGATCGCCGAACAATATACATTGAAGTGCCTATATTTTGTTGCCGTTGCATTTGCTTTTCATGAGAGCGAAACCCGAGAGTAGGTCCACATCGGCGCAAACAAATGACTCACCCCTTATGTTGTTGCTGCCAACTCATATTGTTACACTCAAGCTAAATTATCATTTTGTGTGACAGTGAATGGTATATGCAGGCAACTTAACTTGAGAGTTTAATTCATGAATTCTGTACTGATTAGTAAATCATAGTAATTTGCATGACTCAGCCACACCTTACATCATCACATAATGAGTACATTTTATATTATTTCAGTCACACCAAACACTTCATATTATAAGTGACTCTGGTTAGTGTCAATCTCCATCGAAATTGCCCGATGTGACACAAGTGCAGTAATAAGCATTTTATTGTGTGGTTATTAGAAATAAGTGGGGTTTTACGGCCCACAATCACAATGTCATTATGAGAGGCACCCGAGTGGAGGGCGTTGGTGAGCATCTGGTGTATTTTAATGTGCACTGACATTGCACCATACACGGGTCTCTGACTGCCCTTGCCAGGATAAATGATGTGCTACTACAGCGGACCTTTGTAGGAAGGGTGTGTGCTAAAACAAATATGCATAACCACGTCAGTGGCTGTGACGGGAGGCACATCTTTAGCTCCAGTCAAAAAGCCGAATTGCATGATCAAGCAACTCTTCTCCTAGTCACTGCAGTTCCTGCTTGTACCACTACCGAGCGACGTCATTGAGTTGTGTCATGTTGCTAGGACATCTCTCTAAACGCATCTGAAAGAACACACCAGAAATAATAATAGAGCACCAAAAATACACCACTGGAAACATTGAAAAAAGCATTACCGGAACTGGCAGTCTTCTTGGGTAGCCCATTTGGCACACTTCAGTTAGTTTACAAACAGCAAAACCATCTGTAGAAAACAGATTGAAGATGGAGCTTGGGGCGAGGAAGAAGAAGTGGCCAGGGGCACACTCTGTATTTTTTTATTTGTGTTCTGCCAACTGAGGACAGACGCAAAGACTTCAACCCCATTCGCAACAACGGGTTGAAGAACGAAGCAGCGGCGTCTGGCTCAAGGACGAACCGTCGAGGGAAGGACCACGACCGACGACTGTTGGCGACGCACATAAACAGGCAAGACACGTTTTAAGTATGAATAGAGAGGTCCTATCGAAGAAGCGGAAGACGCTTCGAGCAAATGTGACAACGCTTACGAGCGAAATCGATAAGAAGATAGAAGAAGACGCCGATTGAGCGCAACTTATGACGCTTCTAAATCAGATGAAGAGCGTGTCATAGACGCTAAAACAAGTTAACGAACAGATTGAACCGTTCTTTGAAGAAGACGTTGCGGAGGCAGAATTTGAAAGAGTTTTGCATTATGAGATGAAGATCGTCGCTGCAACGACAAAAATAGAGGAGCAATTACGCGAGTTAGAACAAGCGACGCAACTGACTACGAGAATAGTTACAGAACAGGCGAGCTCAGTGCAAGGTACTAACCGAATCTCGGAGATGCAAGAGCTTGTTAAGTTGCCACGTCTTGAGATGATCAAGTTTGATGGGAAAAAAACAGCATTGCCAAGGTTTTGGCATCAGTTCGAGACATCGGTGCATAACAGAGCGAACATGCCAAAGAATCAAAAATTCAATTACCTTCTGGCGTCTCTAAGCTGGGAGGCTGCATCCCTCATAGAAGGTTTACTGTTTTCTGATCAGAACTACGAGCATGCAGTGGCTCTTTTGAAAAAAAACATTCGGACGACAAGATCATTTAAGAGAGACCTACGTAAAAGAGATAGTAAACGTGGAAGCAGTGAAGAGCCCCAAAGGTGTAAATAAGTTGAAGAAACTCTTCTAAAAGTTGCAAGTGAACACACGAGCACTGCAGTCGTTAGGAGTGGAAGTGGATAGTTATGCCACAGTGATAGCTCCTGTTGTGAAATCTGCGCTACCAGTGGATATGAGGATTGAGATGAAGATGAAGCAGATAGAGAAAGGTGACAACAGACCAGCAACTACGGAATCGGACTCAGCGTCAAGAGACAGCACGAGCAGTTTGAAAGAAATTATGGAGTTTTTAAAGATATATCTACGCAGCAGGGAAGAAACTTGAGAGGAAAAATACGACATGACCCAGTCACCGCACAGTATGAGGTGGACTAGAACATCTACCCTTCAAAGCACCTCGATTAAAAATTGCATCTTCTGTGAGATGACTGGACACTACACGGAAGATTGCAGAAGAAGCATTACTATGCAAGAGAAGAAAGAAGCCTTGCAACGGGAGCGAAGATGCTGCAGATGCACAAGACCTCACCACACGGCGAAGATATGCCGCAGTAACGTACGCTGCAAAACATGCAAGGGAAGGCATGCGACATCCATGTGTCGACCACGTACGCCTGCAAGAAAGTCAGCACAGCAGCAAAGCGGTAATGATGTTGAGCAAGTGCGTAAAAGCGCGCAACCTGACCGGTTAGACACCACCAAGTCCTGCAACATGCACGCACAGCAGTTTGATGAACACAAGTGCATACTACTGCAGACAGCCTTTTCGTGGACAGAGGGAGAAGACAGCGGGTGCTACGCACGGATTCTGCTGGACAACGGGAGCCAGAGGACATTCATCCTGAAAAGATTGTCAAGAAAACTAGCGTGCAAGGTAAAAAGATTCGAAAGGATTACCGTAGGATCATTTGGAGGAGGAGAGATGGAACTAGACATGGAAGTCGTCGAGGTCAGCGTGAGGAAGGATCCCACATCGGAGCCAGTCACGGTTGAGGCACTGGAGATAGAAGTTATATACTGTGACGTGCTACCATCGCCACCGTTGACAATACACGAAAGAGCAAGATCGATGGGAATTTGTTTGGCTGATGACAACGAGAAGACGGACAAAGAGAGAAAAAATACGGAAACTTCTACATTAATTGGAGCAGATTATTACTGGACTGTACTCACTGGTCGCATTTGCGAGATTCATCCAAAAGTAATGGCAATAGAAACAATATTGGGATGTGCTGTCCAAGGTCCTGTAGAACTTCACTGTGTGCCGATGAAATCATCAACGGTTATGGTACTCAAGGTCAGTGCCAAGACTAACACGACGGTGGACGAACTGCAGAGATTCTGGGACTTGGAAAACATGGACATCAAGGAGAAACAAGCAACAAAGATGAGCGATGAACATGTGCTAGAATACGTCCGACAAACAATGGAGTTCAAGGCAGGAAAATACCAAGTGCGGCTACCATGAAAGGAAAACGTGACATTGGACGACAACAACACCATTGCAGAGAAGAGGCTTATCCAGGTGACCAAGAAATTATGCAAGGATAAAGATGAGCTCCTAGCCTATGACAAAGCTATTCGAGAGTACTTTGAGCAAGAAATAGCAGAAAACGTCGCAGATGCTGGATCAGACATACAGAACAAATTTGTATACTACATGCCGCATCAAGCAGTAATTAAGAAGGACCGAACGACAAAAATACGGATAGTCTTTGACGCATCGTCAAGCCAGAATCCAGGTGAATCCTTGAATGACAACTTGAAAAATGGACCAAACCTAAACCCCGACATCACAAGCTTGCTGATCAACTTTTGACATCACAAGATTGCTATGTCAGCCGACGTCGAAAAAGCATTTTTGAAGATCAAGATACATGAAAATGACCGAGACGCACTGCGATTTTTGTGGTGGGAAAGAATACCCAGCGAAGATATGCCAGCCGCGAAGATAAAAACGTGGAGGATGACGAGGGTTACTTTCGGAACTACGCCAAGTCGCTTCCTTCTGGCAGCCACAATTCATCGACATTTGGATAAATTCGAAGAAAAATATCCTGCAGTTGTGGCGCAACTCCGAAAAGAAATCTACGTCAATGACGTTTTACTAGGAGCCGACGAATACTCGACATCGACAAAGATATACAAAGAAGCATGAGACATTTTTCGCAATGCGGGAATGAATTTAAGAAAATGAATTTCAAATGACGCCAAACTAAGAAAACTATTTGATGAAGAAGAAGATGATCTGGATCGAGGGATAAGAAAAGAGGGACAAATCAAGATTTTGGGACTGAAATGGAATTTCGTAGATGACGTGTTGAGCTTTCCCGACACTACATGGCGAAATGACAGACATGAGACAACTCTCAGAAAGACAGGTTTTGCAAGCCACGGCAAGACTATATGACCTTTTAGGTTTTTTGACACCATTTTCAGTTAGCGCAAAAATATTGCTGCAAAAAATTTGGATGGATAAACTGAAATGGGATGACCCATTACCAAGCCATTATACATCAGCTTGGAAGGACTGGTCGGAGGAGCTTCAGCACTTAGATGACTTCACCGTTAACAGATGCTATGACAACAGGCAAGCTAAAGTGAAAGCATAGACTCTACACGTGTTCTCCGATGCGAGTCCAATGGCGTATGGTGCAGCAACATACATTGTAACAGAATACTCCGATGGAAGCAATGAAGCCAATTTAATCATTGCAAAAGGTAGAGTCGCTCAAATGAAAAAGATTACACTAGCAAGATTGGAGTTGTTGGCGGCCACAATATCAGTCAGATTGGCCAGTTATATAACTGAGAATTTTATCAGAAAACTAAGGAATGTGAAATTCTGGACTGACTCTCAAATTGTATTATGCTGGATAAAGTCTAACAAGACGAAAGATCTGTTTGTTCGCAACCGCGCAGCAGAAATTAAGAGCAAGTCCAACGAGAGTCAATGGGGTTATGTTAAAAGTGATGAAAATCCTGCGGATTTGATGACAAGGGGGATGAAGATGAAACGTTTGCTGGACAGTGAATTATGGTGGAAAGGCCCCACGTGGATCAAGAATGAAGAACAAAGGCCTGATTATGACATCACGCAAGAATCGGACAGTGATGAAAACAAAGTCGAAGAAAAGATTGTGGCAAGCTTAACTACCACCACGAGTGAAGAAAAGATAATTGATGTGAGCAGGTTTGGATCATACAGGAAAGCGTTATGAGTTACCGCGTGGGTGATGCGTTATATAGGAAACCGACGAAAAAAAAGGAAAACAGGTTTGCTCACAGGAGAAGAATTGGACAAGGCAGAGTTTGTGCTGACAAAGATGGAGCAGAAAACGCTACAAAATGCAGTGACACAAATATGTGACAACATGAATCTGTACGGCACGAACATCTTTGAAGATAATCAAGGTGTCCTAAGAGTAAAAGGGAGGCTTCAGTAGAGTGATTTGAGCTTTGATGAGATGCATCCTATTATTTTACCAAGAGAAAGTCACTTTTCAGAACTCCTAGTTCTGAACGCGCATCAAGTGGCAATGCACGGTGGCGTTGCGGCAACACTGACACATCTAAGAACGAAGTTTTGGATTGTGCGTGCCCGACATATGGTGAAATATGTGATAAAGAAATGCATCACATGTAGGAGATTCAATACTAGACCAATGGCACAAGAAATTTCACCACTACCAGCTGACAGGATAACACAGATGAGGCCATTCGACACAGTTGGTATAGACTTTGCTGGACCGCTAAATGCTCGAGTGGAGAAAGGCGAAAAAATTACGAAGTTTTACATTGTGATATTTACGTGTGCAGTAACAAGAGCCATACAACTGGAGTTGGTCAAGAGGATGTCATCAGAAGCGGTTATACAAGCATTCCGAAGATTCGTAGCTAGAAGAGGATTGTGTACAACTATTTACAGTGATAATGCAAGAGCATTCAAGAAATCTGAGAAAGAGATGAACAAGATATTGAAGATGGAAGATGAAAGGGTGCAACAGTACACCAGTAATCTGAAAATAAAATAGAAGTTTATTGTAGAGTTAGCTCCATGGTGGGGAAGATTTTATGAAAGACTGATCAGAAGCTTTAAGACATTCATGGCAAAAACTATAGGTGCTCGACTTTTGGATGAAGAACTACAGACTGTGGTTGTTGAAGCAGAAGGAGTACTTAACAACCGGCCTCTTATGTGTATGACGATCCTAACGAGCCACAACCCATCACACCGACGAACGTTATAGGAGGCAGGCAAGCAATGAACAAGCAGGAAGAAAACAGACTCGGAGAATACAGTTTGCTGAATTATTGGAGTGCAAGAAAACAGGCAATGACAACATGGTGGACCAGATGGAAAAAGGAGTACTTGAGAGAGCTTAAGTGTGCCAGTAGAAAAATAGAGCGTCACACAAATGTACAAGAAGGAGATGTACTTTTGCTTGGAAAAGGGCAAAAAAGAACTCAGTGGAAACTCTGCAAGGTCGAAAAGATTTTCCCAGGCAAGGGTGGACTAGTGAGAACATGCTTGCTTCGTACACCTGAAGGCAAATTAGTCAAGAGGCCGATTCAACTGTTATCTTCGCTTGAAGGTTGCTTCGGTTGAATCTGGCCGGCGGGAAGATGTAGAAAACAGATTGAAGATGGAGCTCGGGGGCGAGAAAGAAGAAGTGGCCAGGGGCACGCTCTGTACTTTTTTTATTCTGGTTCTGTCAACAATAAACCAAAGACGTATCGGTTCTGCGGTCTCTCTGGTCCTTCTGAAACACCGTCTATAACTTGATGTGTTCCATTAGTGTACACAACATGCATATGAGATACAGAAATTGAGTTTGAGACATATGAAGTTTCATGATGGTTCAGCAAACTAGGAGCACGGGGATAAACACAGACACAAAGCAAAGAGGAGGCACACAGCACGAGCGCTCCATCCTATTCGATCCATCCTATTGCATATGAAGTTTCAGCCTGGACGCCCACTGCAGGGCAAAGGGCTCTTTTTTGCTTGACCAATCAACCTCGTCCTGCACTTGCTGCTCCAGCATTATACTTGTACACTTCCTAAAACAGCAGTGCTATCAAATTTTGAGGCTATAATAAGTTTGTTGTGGGTTTCCCCTGTATGCAAGGACACTCCACATCAACGGCCGGACACAACAAACATTTAAAATATATTTTAATTGACTTCCAATGCATACCTACATGCTCATTCTCCCACTCGAGGCCCATCACTAGTGCATACAGAACTGACATAGCTCTAGAGGAAGGGCAGCAAAAGTTGTAGTGACGTCACACCAGATCTATAGCGAGGTGAGTGAACTCCAGACCTCCGCCATGTACGTACCGGCAAAGCATATCGGCAGCTGCAGCTAGCCATGGCAACTGTCGCTGCACGTGTTTTGCAGCTGCTTGTGTGGCATACATGTGCGAGAGCAGATGATCTGTGTGACATATGTCACAGCTTAGTGTGGTCACGTGACCCCCCCAACTAAGCTGCTACGTCACTGCTCAACTTGGCGCCACAGAAACCCGAAACGAAAATAGTCCGCATAAATAAGGCGGCGAATCTTGGTGCAAATATCATGCTTCTTGGAGCTATAAGAAATGCTTGTAGTAAAGAATGCAGTAGCCACAAATATGGTGGCTCCAGCCCTTCACATCTGCTCACCTAACTTTATGTCTCCCCCTCGTGCATTTAACTTCTCTTGGAATATGTGACAATTTCATTTCACTTCCCATTTACATTGTATGCCTTTAATATCTGCATCGGTAACTGCCAATAACTGAAGTTACAAATTAACATGGCAGCACCCATGCAAACATAACAGCCTGCTACTACCTGGACTCGTGCCCACTGTCCCTATGGGGACACTAAAGTGTACTATAATGGGGGAGTGGGTCGACAGAGGGCTCCACACTGAGACGTGTTTTGTTTCTGAAATCCTGGTGGCACCCCCATCACATTCACCTGAAGGTTACCATGGTTACGGCTGTGCTGCTGGCAGCCTGGTCGTCATGCATCAGTTGCATCAGCCACTCCTCAAGCGTATCCTGCACCATTGCAGCAGCCTTCGTGCAAAGCCACGGACAGCATCGCACCAGGTCTCGTGAATAACTCAAGTAAAAGGAGGCACTGCCTTTATTCCGCTAAAGTACCCTGCTCGTACCTAATAGCTGCATGGCTAGCTTCACTGCATATGGATTATTTTTTTACACCAACAAGGTTGAAAGATACTACTGAACAAGTGGCGAAAACTATGCGTGAGTGGTGGTGCGTCGAGCAGACGACAGCTTGGCGCTCTTGCAATCATCACAAGCCATCACAGATGCTGCCGGATCTACCAGCACAACCACCGGAACAGACGGAGCTTCAGGTGATGGCGACTACAGAGCCCCCACAAATTTTCAGCTTTTTTTTTTCTTGCTTCACCTGTGCCGCTTGTTGCCCTCTCCAGTGGACCCATTCTCCCATTCTAGTATACTCTAGGAACACTGAGAAGACCTAGGTGAACCTGCATGGATCTTCCCACTCGAGCAGACATGATCCTTCCTTCTGCCTCTGGGGCCTAACCGCATGAGTGATGCTAAGCTAGTCAGCCCTTGTTCACTGATGTCAGCACTCACGCTCACGTTTCGGCCAGCACAGATCACTCACATCGGACTGGTGAAGGGAATGCCACAGGACTCATGGAGGAAACTGGGATGAAGTTAAACTCCCCTCCCTTTCCTCCTCCAACCCTCCCTGCTCCGCCAGCTTAAAAATCCGTTGCAAAGTTTCATATCGGCCACTGATGAGGTGTGTTGGCCTTTCATGGTGCTCACTTGCTGTGTGTTTGTGCAACGCGATGCTTCACAACTTGCACTGTTTGTGCAGCGTGCTTTGTGGCTCGAATACTTCTACAAGTCCCAGAAGACGGCGCCGGCGCTAAAGAAAAAGGCAGGGGAGCATGCACTTCGAGTGGGGGTTTTCGTTGTGTCAATTCGTACCCATGTGCATACAAACTAGCTGTTTTCTGCAGTGAGGCAACAGTTAAATGTATTTGGAAATGACTGATAGTAGAGGGCACGATGCTGCATTTACATCGTTATATGAACCAGCAGAAACCACCTAGAGCTTCACTTTTTACAACTCTCATAGAACTGCTTCAATGTGCGCTCTGCATTCGTCCTCACTAATCACTCAACATGGCCTATAACCGCATTTTAGGTGCTCTAAATCAGGGTTTCTCAAACATTCTGGCCTTGAGGAACCTTAAAGGGACACTAAAGGAAAACAATGACTTGGTTGAGATTCACAAATCGCACTCTGAGAACTCTAATGTCGTATGCTTCACTATCATAGGTTCATTGTTAGTGGAGAAAATGAAGAGTGAAGTTTCATTCTTAAGTTTCACACTAAAATCCACGCACATGACATCAAATATTCCGTATGTATTTTTCATATTTTCTCAAAGTTGGCTTGATGAAATTTTTAGAGACTTCGTATGCCAGGTCTATTACACTCAATGAGCACTGACAATGAGCACTACTTTTATGAATTAAAAGCTACGTAGGACCTAGTAGATGACTACAAAATCTATGACGTCACTGTGTTTGGTGCAGTTATCTCAAGGTGGTGTCTTCACCCGCATTTTTTTTTTTTCGTTTACAAAGCGTTGTGTCATGATAAGAGTGGCGTTTTCAGGATTGTGAAATAGTACTTTATGAATACCCGAAAAATTGTTTTCTTCTTTAGTGTCCCTTCAACGACTTTTCCACAGTAGTTCCGAACCCTAAACTTTTTATGGAGTATGAGGAGAATAAAAAGTGAGGGGCTGGTGGGAGGGGAGGCAATAAGGCCTTTCGACATGCAACCACAGTACTATTCACACAGTCCGCTTTGGCCAGTTCCCTGTCTTCTTTATTAACAACAGAGGCCATCGCTGTCGATGTAGAACTCCCCATTGACTAGACTTGTGTAAACTGTGCCACGTGATCACTGCCGCACCATGAATGAAGTGCCAAGGTGTCATTCTAACTAGTCTGAGCACTCAAAAGCGTGAATTACCAGTGCTCCACGCATTCTCTACCTCTGGGTCAGCAAACAGTGAAAGTTTCATGGCGCACACTAGAGATGTACCGTTAATGCTGCTGCCATGTGGATCTCTCACTAACCACAGACACCCGCTATGATGATGCGGTGTGCTATGACTTTGTTAAGTGCAAACTACAATGCAAATTTGCCTGTAAATAAATTAGTTGCTCATGGGGGTAAAACAGGGACATGTTGTACTCATTTTGGCCATTTGCAAAACCCTGTTTGAGAAGCCATGGCCTAGATAGATATATAAAAGCTTGCAATGCTCCAAGACAAAGGAACAAGGTCACTTTTGCATGAGTTTATGACACTTTTTATTGCACTGCAACTTGTCACTTTTCTTCAGAGCGGAATCATTTTTAAAGCATTTCGAAAGGCTTATAGTGTCCAGCGTAAAGCTGAGAAACTGCACCATTGGCACATTTCAAGAAGACCGCTGGCATGAATCACATCTGTTCATTTTTTCAGTGTTTATCATCAGTAACTACATAAAAATAAACATTTCTATAAAATAAGTCAGTAAAGCTCAGCCAATATTAACTGTGTTGAGTGTTGAATTCATTTTGATGTCTAAAATGAACTTTGTATTATTAGTGTATTTAAGGTATTTCACGTGCTTTCTTTGTCCATTTTGTGCAATTTCATGCACATATATCAGAAGCTTTTTTGCCCTTTTGTCAGTATTAAAACTTTTTTTAATATGCGCATGCATGCAGCATTCATGTGTTGTGTTTTGTTTTTTAATCTACTGCTCTTTAAGGTCTTAACTATGCAGCTCACTTTAGTGTCATTAAGTGATCATGAAGCGGTCATGTCATTTAGTGGTGTTGATTTCCTGAGCCTATATCATTCCATATACGATAAAAATGTTCATTACTGGAAACAAGGACAATAAAATGAGGCCAAAGATATTTTATGTTACAAGTAAAATTCATTATTTTGTTTTCTCGCATACGCTGCATAAAGGCAGCATTTCCAGAATGCATACATCTAAATTCACTAAACATGCACTGTGCAGCCCACACAAGCAGATGTATAAAAAAAAAAGTGCCTCATGCAGGGGTGCAACAGCTAAAATACAATTTGGAGCAATTGGAGCACTAAAATCCAAATTTGGAGCAGGTTACAGGGAAAATATACACTTCTTTATCATGAAATATCAAACTTGGAGCACAACAAACAAGAAGGCTTACATTTAGAAAAAAAATGTGTATAAATCATTCAACATCATTTAAACTGTGCAGTGTGAACATGAACACTGCTATTTCAATGAGAGTAGTATTTTAGACCACCCCGCTGAGCAAACAGTGATGAAGTGCATATTAGCATTTGCTGTGCTTGTCAAATCATTTGACAGACTTTGCGAATTTAAACATGGATGTGCCCAGCTCGCGACCTTAAAATATGGGAGATTCGTAAAACCGAGAAGTAGGGGTGGCAAAAAAAAAAACAAACTGATGTACAATTTAATTTTTATTTTAGGGAAGCAGAAATGTCATATACTGCTTCAAATGATTGACAGTAGCTTATTTATACATCAGTTATTATACTGTTACTCATAATTATGTGGCATACAAATGCATGAGTAACCTAGCAAAATGTGCAGTGCCCCGTCAATAGCACTAACAGCCCCTTCCAAATCTCAGTACGCTTTTTCACTGGGCACCAGTGTACTGTGGCAAAGGTGGCTTAAGCAGCATTCTCTGCACGAGTTAGAACTAAAGCCAAGAAATTTTCTAACCGCTACACCTCTCCCTCACCTTCCACCTTTTTTCTTCATTCACTGGGGGGTCAGGCTGCCTTGCAAAGCGCATTTGATCAAGCAAAATAACAATAGTGCGTATCTGTTGGCCAGACGACAGCACCAGATATTTATCGCCAAGACCATGGCTGCGACGATGCAACTTCAACAATGCATCTGACATAAATTGAAATGAATTCTAGTTGAACCATGTTAGTAACTGACTTTTAGTGACCCATGCATTATGATGCTGATTACATGTGTATATTGCTGTTTTATTTCCAGTCTACGGTAGTTGTTTTTTTTTTTTCTGCTTGCTTGTTTCCTTTTTTAGAGATGTTTTTCCACCCTTTCTTCGTCTTTTCTTCCTTTTTCAGCATTTGTGTGACTACGAGTCCCTCATATATTGTTTGCCCCCGTTATGTATAGCCTTCAGGCCCTTAAGGCATCAATAAATGAAATGAAATGAAAAAAAACAAAACTTAACAAAAAAAAAACGTTTTGTTTGCCACTGCTAAGGCAATCAACGTGGTCGCTGGCAACGTTGGCGTTCACAGCACGTCGAGCTTGTTCGTGCGAGAAAAACGCAGCATACGCTTCGAGTTTTAGTTCGTAACAAGCCGTAGCCGCATTTTCAAGCTAGGAAATTTACACTTTCCGTGAAGCGTTGGTGGCTACTGCTAAAGCCCCTATACTTCGTAAAAGTACCACCACCTGCTCTTCCCCTCGCCGCCTCCTCTCCAGCGCTTTGCTTTTTTTCTTTCACTTGCGACAGTGGTGCTCCCTGTACCACGCCACGAGCTGGCTTCAGCAGGGAGAGGAGGAAGCGGCAGATAAATAGGACGCTATACTTTTCCTTTGTAAACGTATTGTGATCTGCTTTCACCCTCGCCGCCTCCTATACAGCGCGTTCGTTTTTTCTTTCACTTTCGGCAGTGGCCCGCCAGTAACGCGCCACGAGCTTGCTCCAGCGGGAAGAGGAGGATTGCGCCACGAGCTTGCTCCAGCGGGGAAAGGAGGAAGCGGCGCAGATCAAAAGAATGCTGTACTTTTCCGAAGGTGTAGGGGCTTTAGCTACAGCAGCACATTTTTGTCTTGAAGTTTCGTCGTCCCGCCTATAGGTGTCCTATGCAATCAACGGACTAATGGGCAGGCAGCGTTGTTACTTTATCTGCTCATATTTTAGGTACATTCTAGGCACTATAGTTGGGGTCTGCGAGCTTTGATTGAAGGGGCAATCTGCAGGTGGCCGAAGTGGCCTGCAGTTCTCGCCGAAATTAGTGCACCTGAAAAAAGTTTAAATGGCCAGTAAACAGGCTCCAACTTTTTTTACACCCCCCATAGAAGCTCGGCAATTCGTAGATTAGACTGCAGCGATCACATTTTCTGAATATTACAGCGGTGCGCGCCGCGCAGAGCCTCTATTTCGAAAAACAATTCCCGCACATCTTTCCTACGCCTGACCGACCCCCTAGCACGTGCAGTGACATCAACTCGGCGATCGGCAACGTGACGTAGCACGCAGCTCGCCGATTGGTCTAAATCAGGTGTGAAAAAACAGTAGTGCAGTCAACATCAGTTCCTGTTCACACCCACAGCTACGAAACTGCCCCTTGTTTCTTGGCACTGTGGTGAAAGAACCAGCCTCGCAGTTGTCGCGTGCATGTGCACACTTCTCGCTCAACTACAGCGCTTGTGCGCACGTACAAACGTACTTCGCCCTTGACATGAGCAACACGGGTAAAAAGCGTTGCTCTGTCGTCGGCTGCAAATCGAGCGACTGGGCAGCGGAGAAGCATCGGCGCCGAGTGCCTCACGATGGGGCCCTACGCGCTGCATGGCTGAAGCGAATCGGCCATCCAGCGATGTACATCGGGGACCTGATTGTTTGTGGTCGACACTTCATACCTGACGCTTACATGGTTGGCCCGCGGCTGGTGCGGCAAACGGTAAACAAACAACCACGCTTCGCAGCAAGCGGAAGTTCCTTGCGACTGATCGAGTTTGCTGATGACGTCAATCGCTGACGTGGTGTCACGTTGCCGAAGTAGGCGGAGTCACGACGATGGGCTATGCCTTCCCCTTCATGAAAGGAAGAAGGGGGGCAAAGCCACGCGAAAATCTGAAACCAGCTTAGACCTATGTTCTAACCCCTGTAACTTCGTTAATATAGCATGTATTCGCAAAAATCTTGCGGCAGCATGTTCGCAAAGAAAAACTGCACATATATCTCTTTTTAAAAATTTTTAGACCTCAGAGCTGTTTACTGGCTCTTCAAGGCTGGCTAGGCATTTTCGCACAGCTTAGACCAACAATCCGAAATTGTATCAAATCGGCGCAATTGGCACAGCTGCTGCACCCTTGCGCACAGACACACACACAAAAATTCGCCCCGGAGTTGCATGTTACACTGCAAATGTTGTCGAAAGACGATAGTCTTGCACCTGGAGAAAGTGAACAAAATGTTTATTTGATGTTCTGCGCAAGAAAATCTGTGAATGGTATTCTGGAGGCGCTGCGTTAGAGTGCCTCGAGCACGCAGCGGAGGCGAACGAGCGCATCAGGTCACGTCACACGCGAGACACGAGCGCTATCTGGCAGTTATCCTAGAAAACGGGGCGCGTGCCGTGCGTGCCCATCTAAGGTACAAACTCAAGGCGACAGGTAGGTGCCACTACAGTGTCGTCTAAGCAAAGCGTTGCAAACACTTGCCACTTCGTGCAAGTGTTGCATTGCCAGCGGAGCGTTATAAAGGCTACGTTCCTTATTATTACTGATGTATGCGTTTTCTAGTGAAAAATACACATACATATTATTGACGTGTTATTATGATGCCTCAAATATGCACAATAATTGCTTTTTAATTGACAAGCGCACAAGTATGAATGCTGTACCTTGAGCAATATTGGTGGGCGCTGCGGATGGGGTCGGCCGTTTGGAGCTTCGTTTGGTCACATCGATGCCGATTAGGGTACGGTTAAAATTAGACAGACAAATGTACAGACAGACAGACCAATTTTTGCGTCAAAGCTCCCCGAGAATGACAATCGTCTTTAAAAGTAATAATACGATGACATCTACGGCCCAGTGGTGCCAAGCCTGAAAGAATTGTGGAGTTGGGCAGCGTTCTTTCTTTTTCTCTTTTTGTTTCTTGCCCTTTACTTACTTTCTTGTTTTCTCATCCAGGTTTTTCTGTTTTTAATTTTATTTCTTTATATTTTTCTTTCTATTTATTTGTCTTTCTCTTTATATTTTGCCTTGTTTTCTATTTAAGTTTTTATACGTGATTTGTGTTGCTGTGTTTCTTTAGCCGTAGTAGTAACATCTGCACTACATACTTGATAAATAATAACGCCGGCACTTTCTTTTCTTCTTAGCAGCGTTTTTCTTACACTTTTTTTTTGCCAATAGTTGTTGCCAAGATTAGAGTATAATTTTAATGCATTTAGTGTATTAACTTCTCTTAGTTATGCGGCAGTTTAGCTGTGTTTCATTAGGGAGAGATCACATTTTATTTAGTCTTGTTTCTTGTACAACACAGCATGTTCTGTTTCATTGTTTTCTTTTTATTTTTCATCTGTTGCAATTTGCTCTTCTATGTAATGCTTTGGCAATTGAAGGTAAAAAAAAAGTCAACATCAAGGCATTCAAAGAACAAAAGGAAGAAGAGGGTGGCTGGTTCATAGTGCACTCCGTCCTATCTGACTTCTGTTCTGAAACGGTCTGTGCACAAAGAAAGTACATTCTTTTTATAAGAAGACTTTTCTTCAGCACAAGCGCTTACTCTATATGCTAGAGCTGGCTATGCTGCATGTTCTTTTGCATGTGTTATGCCAAGCGACGACGACAGCACACCAACAGCTGGGCCCCTGAAACGCTTCAGACTAAGAAGTTGAGGACAATGCACTGGAATGAAATGTGATGACATTACAAAATGTAAAACAGCAGCATGGGCCACACAACAAGTAGGAGTCATGGATATTGTTCGTCACATTTAGAGAAAAGGCAGGTCGCAAAATGCACTAACAAACATTGGCCAGTTAGAGCAACAGAATGAATACCAAGGGACGGGAAATGTAGGCAAACATAAAATAAAATCAGTTCACACAAGACAAGGTGAGTTAAAGGTCATTGGGAGGGGCATTCATCGTGCATCTGAAATAAGACACGGCATACATACATGGTTGCCAGGCTCTGGCCTGACTTGGGGTCCCACAGCTTGATAGGCTGCTGGCTGTCCTTGCTGCCGGAAACAATAAGTGACTTCTGTGGGTGCCAATCGACGCACTTGACATCCGCACCATGCCCTGCAACAAAAACAGACTCCTTTGTCACTGATATCTGATACTTCTGTCATGGGAATGAAGTTGGAAAACAGGACAAGGCACACTGTCTCTTTTCAGTGGAGCATTTTGCGCCCCGGAAGCAAAGCAGCAATCTGGGGCAGTCTAATCGGGAGCATTCGTGTAGGTGAACACCAAACCAAAACCCACTACGGCTATATAAGCGTGCAAACTTGAGTGTGTTGGTAGAGATTCACTGTGAAACACAGCCTGCGACATCAACGATTAGGAAGACCAAACAGCCCTAGTGCTAATTACCCACAACTAGCAGTCTGTACAAAAATATACGAAGGGGAAGACAGGAAGATCTTCCTAGCATAAGCACACATTTCTCATAATAGAGTGGAATGCTCAACTACAGTGATAGTTAACCTCTTCATCTGTTGGTGTGAGCTGATTGCCTGCAACATGGATGACTAATCTTTCACGTATTTAACAAGTGTGGTCATCTCGGTAGCGGTGCATGATGCACGTCTGATGGAAGTTTGGGGCGCAATAACATTTACCCAAATTGCTAGCGTTTCTAACATTGCTAGAATAGGGCCTCAAGCACAAGTCCTGTCTGGCTTTTCTTGTCCTCATTGTATTGAGCTGTTCCAGCAGTTCTCATGTCGGTTCAGATATTGTATCCATGCAACACCCCACCATGAAAGCAATCAAGATGTTAACAAAGATGCACATCAAGCACAACAGCCATGCGATATTAAGAGGGATACATTTCAGCAAAAGTGATTGATTGCTTGACATGTGGGGTTTAACGTCCCAAAACCACCATATGATTATGAGAGACGCCATAGTGAGGGGCTCCGAAAATTTTGACCACCTGGGTTTTTTAGAGTGCGCCCAAATCTGAGCACAAGGGCCTACAACATTTCCGCTTCCATCGGAAATGCAGCCGCTGCAGCCGAGATTCGATCCCGCGACCTGCGGTTCAGCAGCCGAGTACCTTAGCCACTAGACCACCGCAACGGGGCGGGGCGTTCAGCAAAAGTGGTCACTGACCACAAGTAAAACATTACACAGATAGCAATCAGATTGCCAAGTCACATTAGCTGTGGATATGCAGTGGCAGCTTTGCTGTGGAAACCTGCCGCTGCAAATTCCACAGTCACTTATCTTTAGCCTACGACTACTGTTATTAATGAACCCAAAACAATATCGTCAATTTTTGCACAAATTTGAACTGGTGGTGCACAAGTCTTTTAGGAGACCAATTTAATGAAGCGTCAAGTGTATAAGCTTTACTCTTTTATTACCAAAAAAAAAAAACTACTTATCCTATGCGAAAAAGCTTTTCCTAGTCTGAAAAGTACTACAGCACCCATTGCAGCATACCAAATCATGCACAATAAAATGCTCTCAGTAAAACAAAACAAAAAGAAGAGTTGTCGAGCAACAAAAATATTAGGGAATGTATAGAATGTAAAGCGCACAATTTTTGGTTGCCAGCTGGAAAACAGAGTGACAAACAACACTAAACATACAAAACTTTCAAGATAGAGAAAATTCAGAATATACATATTAAAGAAAAAGGAATGGTATAAAAATATTAAATGTTCTACATGACATTTGTATTAGCATAAACAAAGAAAATGTGAACCACGGTGTTGTTCCAGTGCTCCTGCTACGCGGTGAAGTATTTTTTGGTTTTCGTGTGACACAGGTTTACTTGTGCACTTTTCAGATGTTTTTGTTTGTTTATTCTACAAGATCCTGCTGGTGTTTAGTATGGATGGATACCTTTGATGAGAACAATGTCTTCATAAATCAGGTGTCCAATGAACTCAGCAGTTTCTCTGGCATCACCCTGAACCACCTCCCTCAGCATAGGTTGGCGTTCCAAAATATCCATCCAAGCAGATAGTACTAAAATAAAAAGGAACAAACTCGCGCACAGTCCTAAAATGTCATGTGCCACTCTTTAGTGTGGGGCGGAGATATGCTCTGGTTGCCTTTTGGTCGTGAGGAGAAGCTCTGCAACCTGCGCCAGCACATCACACCCCAGCGACATCTGGGCCTCGCATGTAAACTCTAAGATTGCGCATAAAAGTCAGCAGCTAAGCACATGCAGTGAAAGAGACCGGTTGAGGTCATAAATAAAAACAACCCCCTGAATGAATGTCCCCAGGTGACGCAATACATCCATCGTCATGAGAATTTAAAGCTGAGGTGCTGTCATCTTCGGACTCAAAGCTCACTGTCACTCTATTCAGGTGCAGTTGCAAGATAGTTTGTCATGGCGCATGTCACTCGCGGCGCTGGTGCGCACGCTGCTGCCATAGAAGCGACACTGTATCTGATAAAACAACACAACACTAGCTGAAACACGCAAGCTGAAAAGGCCCCTTCCACACGTAATGCCTGCAGTAGACCTATGGGAATAGTTTTGAGAGAAAAATCTTCCCAAAGCCCGAACAGCTCTCTAATGAACAGCTGGCATAAATTACAGGAAATTACTATCACTCAATGCTGTCAGACAGCAAGGCCGATGCCATAACTTGGTATTTGACTAGCAAACCTTCTTTTAACTACAGAACTTCGATGTTACTGCAGCATAACCATGCACGAGATGCAATTCTTTTAAGCTTGTCAGTCAAGTGCGTATTTTAAGTAACACGCACTCCTTGGTTTGTGCAAAGGTCTGTCAAGAAACACTGTGTTGCAAAAACGGGCAAATTAAAACTGATTACAAAAGTTCAGGGGCTGGATAACTAGGAAGCACTTTCTTAACAATAGAAAAAAATTGAACATGCCAAAATTGACGATTCAAAGCATGGGTCACTGGTGATCGATTTGAATAGATATGGTAACGAAATAGTAAATATGCAACTTTAAAATATAGAACACAAATGCTGTGTTACACGATTTTACGTCATTTGGTGGTTTTTTAAACAGTTACTTGAGGTTGCAATTCTCGACATGGATATGAGCTTCTACTTTCCTAAAATGCAGTATTCTGAACTTTCAAGTCGTTTGATAGTGTTTCGAGACAATTAGATGTGATGTCAGTTCTGGAAAAAGAAAAAGCTTGTATTTTTACAAAACGTGACACTCTGAAATTACATGTCGTTTGCTGGTGCTTCGAGACACTTGGAGTTGTCAATTCTGGACAAACACAAAAGCTTCTAGCCTTATGAAACACTGTATTATGCGATATGACGTCATTTGGCAGAGTTCCTTCACGACAATTGAAAGACATTGCAATTTAGGGTAAGATCAGGTTTTATTTTATTTATCGTGAATACATTGATAGGCTAACGACAAAAGCTGCATACAAGCAGCTTGACAGGCCCGTCAGCCCAATTCAAACGTCAGCAGCAGACGGCAGATATGCATGCTGTAGAAATTTACAGTAATAAACACAACACACCAAAGTATCGCAATTCTATTGCGATAACAAAAATATGCAAGCAAAAAATATATGCACTCTAACAACTAAACAGAGAAACGATGTTGTATTCGAAAAACATGGGAACGCTACAAACAAGAAAAAGAGAAACGACGAGGCAATACTGAAACATACAAAAGTGCAAATAGTGTCAATTTACAAAAAAAAAAAAAGATGCACCGGTAAAAGAAAGACTGATAATAAAAAGTATACATATGAGCTACTGCACACAACAGAACAGGAATAAGCGCTTCAAAAAAAAAAAAAATGGTTACACCAATCAGGGTATCACCCACACTGAGATGCATATGCACTAAAATGTTACACATAGGAAAACCAACGGCTAGTAATTGAAGGCCCGAAAAATTGGATGCATAATGCATTAAAACGGTACACACAGGAAAAAGTAATGTTTGTTGTTGAAGGCGCGAAAAATTTGAGTAGCAAAGAGAAGGAGTAAAAAGAAGGTCTGTAACGAAGGTCCGCAAGGCAGAATCGATACACTTGGCGATAACAAAATGGGCGACGTCAAAAAAAAAAAAAAAAACCTTACCAGGATGACGCCATCAATTCTAGACAAACTTAAGCTTCGAGCTTTGCAAATGCTATATTCTCTGATTTCCCATCGTGCCAGAGTGTTTCCAAACGGTTGCATGATTTGCCATTCAGGGCAAAACGATACGAGTGTCTAGCTTAATGAAACGGTGTATTCTACGATTTCACATAATCTTATTGTGCATAACATTACAATTACGGCCAAAGATATGTTTCTAGCCTTATAAAAGACTTCATTCTGCAATTTCACGCCATTTGGTGGTGTTTTGAGATCATTGAATGACGTTACAATTCTAGACAGATATATAAGCTTCTAGCAAGTCAAAACGCTTTATTGTACAATTTCACACCGTTTTGTGGTGCTTAAAGACAATTGGATGATGATGCGATTTTAGACAAAGATGTACATGTATATATAAGCTCCTAGATATAGGAAATTGAATTTTTTAATTTCGTGTCGTTTGGTAGCGTTTCACTGCGATTGCACAAAATTGCTCTGGATACTTTTTATGGCAAAATATTAACTACACTTTGAGATCACGTGTTCAATGAAAGTGATGCTAAGAAAGCTTGTGCAATATTTCTTGAACTGTTTTGCAGCATTCATAACACACATTACGCTTAAGAAGAAATCAAAGTCGAAGAAGAAAGCCTTGGATAACATGAGAGCTGCATACTTGCAAAAAATGTAACCATGAAGTTTTTCATACCTATATTACCTCTAAAGTAATACATTTTTTTGAAAAGTTTAAGAGCTACACAAACGAGTTAAACAGTGACATACAATACACAAGAAAGTATTATGAACATCAATTCACACTTTCAACATTCCAGATAAAACCATGGGCAAAAATACGGTCTGTTTTCATGAACTTTGTTTAAGACAAACATTTTGATAAAGTCAACACCATGTTTACACACGTGAACAGTTGGCAGAGGGTTTAAGCCCACCTTCTGCTAAACAGAGCTCCACACCATCTTACTCTCATGGCACGCATATTACCAGATGCTCGTAATCCCTTTTTTTAACCCTTTACGAAGAGTGCGGTTACGAAGATGTTAATCGAACAGTAGATTGCACGATATGAGCAATATACAGATTCGTACTGTAAAGCATGTAATTTAAATAATTTCTACACCGCTTACACACATCTTATGCCTGAAAACCGTGACATTTCCACTCACCATGCAAAAACAGAAAAGTTAGTGAACTGCATTAAAAGAAAAAAAAAAAAAGACTGGCAACTACAGACCAATAAGCATCATTTTCATGTTACCTTCATATTACCTCAATATCCGGAAAAAGTTTTCCTGTGTGTACCGTTTTAATGCATTATGCATCCAATTTTTCGGGCCTTCAATTACTAGCCGTTGGTTTTCCTATGTGTAACATTTTAGTGCATATGCATCTCAGTGTGGGTGATACCCTGATTGGTGTAATCATTTTTTTTTTTTTTGAAGTGCTTATTCCTGTTCTGTTGTGTGCACAGTACTAGGCTGGGGTGTCAGCCATCTTCTTTATTTCTAACCTCCTCTTCCTCCTCGTCTCCCTCCAATCCTGCCTCACGTCCACGTACACTCCCCCTCTTTGAAGACTCATTCCTCCTGGGGTGATACTTGAAAACGTTTTCAATGGTCGCAAACTCCAGCACACCATCATCGTTGGTGTAACCGACCCTTTTGAGAACGCCATGTTGCACTGCGATCTGCACCACGCGATAAGGTCCCATGTACACCTGCTTTGTGCCGGGAAGGCCTTTTCTGACAAGCACCAGATCGTTCAGTTGTATCTGAGGTATCCACGTGTTGTGGCGACGGTCAAAGTTCCTCTTCATACTTTCCCGGTATCGCTGGTAGGCTTCCGAAGGTTTTCGTTTTTCGCACAATTGCAGGCGGTCTGCAATGCAAAGTTCTTGATCAGCAGGAAGCACTGGTACCTTTCCGAAAGCTGCAAAATATGGACTATAGCCGATGCTCGCAGTGTGCGACCGATTGTGATGAGCGACAGCTGCCTCCAAGCAGCACTTCCATCCACCCTGAAAACCTGGATACATTGCAATGAACTGCTTCAAATCCCGAATGATTCTTTCAGCCATGCCATTTCCTGCAGGATGGTACGGAGCGCAGCGTCGCAATACAACTCCTCGTTCCTTCGCCCAATCTTGCAAACGCTGACTGAGAAACGCTGGCCCATTGTCTGATATTACTATTTTTGTATTCTTGAACATCTCTCGACTCAAAAGAGCGATCACATTATTTGCGTCTTCCCTTCCCGGCCGTGCAGCCACTATTCTTGCGCACTGGTCTACTGCCACTAGGAAAGACTGCGTTCTTCTTACTCCTGCAGCCTTCTTTTTCAGCTCTGCGAAATCCAGATGAATGACTTCAAATGGTACGTCGGAATGTTGAGGCAAAACCATCTCGTCTGTTCTCTGAAGGTACTTGGCTTTGTGAACTTGACATTGATGACAAGACTGAGCATACCGTTGAACGTCCTCTTTCATGTGTTTCCACTGGAAACGCTGACGAATCTTGTAATATGTCCTCCAAAAGCCATCATGTCCACCTGAGTGCGGGGAGTCGTGATAGAGCTCCAAAATTCGAGGCACCATTGTTTCTGGGACTGTGAACTTTCCGTTATGGAACTTAAGTTCTTCAGTTCCCTCCCACAACAATGTTGCATTGACAAAGGATATGGGTGTTGCAGTAGGTCTCCAGCTTGCAAGCGGGCGTCGTTCCTCAGCTGGTGCGGCCCCGGTATTCCTTGCAGCAGGTGTCATGGGTTGACGCTGGGTTCCTAGGTCCTGGAGGTAGAGGTTTCGCATTCCCTGCAGAAGTTCTTCGACCGTCTTGGGTCCTCGCATTCGTATTTGCTTCTGGAGGTCCGGACTTAAACCATGAATGATAAGCGGAACCACAGACGTCTCAGGCAAAGATGAGTCCGCCAGCTGTAGCAAGCGCCTTTTCTCATAAAAATAGCTGAGTGCAGATCCAGACCTGTATTTGAACATGATTGCTTTGTCCCATAGCAACACCTTGTTCTCGCTGAAGGAGCTCAGAAAGCTTGCTTTCCACTCTGTCCATGGTTTGTTGCTGTGAGCGTTGAGACGTCATTCGTACCAACTCTTTGCTATGCCCGATAGGAATAGTCGCATGTTTTTCACTTGATCTTCGTCGCTGTGCCAGTAGTTTTCATTGCATGCATACTCGTAAAACGTGAGCCAGGACTCGGGACTACTAGACTCTCCGTCAAACATGTCTGGCTTCACTTGTTCGTGACTCGGTCTGCTTAATCTTTCCGTCGCGTTTACAAGCAAGCGCAATAAATCGTTTTGCTGCCTATTCTGTTTTTGGTGCAGTTCAAGAAACTTGTTGATCAGCTCGATGGAACTGTCAGGCGAAGCAGCGGTAGCAGGCTTCGCGTCGTTTCTTACTGGAGTCAGCACGAAATTCTCATAATCCTGAAGTTTCATGTTGATCCTCGCCGTTCTTTTAGCAGGTAAATGGTCTGGAGTGAGCTTCATTTTAGTGCTTAGATAGGAAACAAATGCGTCAGTGCTCACTGCTTTCGGAAGAGCTAGTTCCTCTTCATCTTGAGGCGTTGCGGTCAAGATCCGGATGCCACCGCATTGATTTGCTCCAATGGTGAAGTCCACCCACATCTTAAATGTCCGCACAGAAAGTATACGCGGCTGCGCCAATTTGTAATAATACACAGTACTAGGCTGGGGTGTCAGCCATCTTCTTTATTTCTAACCTCCTCTTCTTCCTCGTCTCCCTCCAATCCTGCCTCACGTTCACGTACAAGTTATATTTAAACAGATAGATAGGTTTCTAGATACTCACAACATATATACCGAGCCAATTTAGATTTTGAAAGAACTGCTTAACGAAAACTGCGTTACTTCATCATAAAATTGAACGAACTAAACTTGAGCTAGGTCTTTTTTCAGATTTCATGAAGACATTTTACTTCATTGGGCACAGTAATAAAATCTAACAGACAATCATGCCAAAAAAAGTATAGAGGATGTTGTTGAAGTAACTTTAATGTAAATGTAAAGAAAGAAAAGTGGACGAAAAGATCACTTGCCGTGGGAAGGGACCGAACTTGCGACCTTTGAATAACACGTCCGATGCTCTACCAACAAAATAACTTGTAAATCTACAAGCTGTACTTTTCTTGGTTTTCTTAATTAGTTGATTCTGATTAAAGAGCCACTAAAGTCAAATAATTTACATCAGAGTGAAAGCTCAATGTATGACAACATCTAAAACAACAATATTATCAACAGCAGTGTCCTGCTAACCAAGAAATTAAGGTAAATGCCCGAACACATGCGAGGACATTCGCGAAATGGTCCTATTGACGTAAGAGGTACCACCTACAATTAATCACCAGTAATCGAACTAGCTGCACTAAATAAAAAACCTTCTGTGCATCAGAAGTAATGAAATGCAGCTTGTTTGTATCTATTTGGTTTATGAAAGAAAGAACTGCCCAACGTTATTACTATGCGGAACGACCCGAGTGGTTAAAAAGTTCAATTTTTGCCTGGTTCATATGTGGAATTGAACATCCCATAACCACCATATGATTATGAGAGATGCCGTAGTAGATGGCTCCGAAAATTTTGTCAACCTGGGGTTCTTTAACGTGCACCCAAATCTGAGCACACTAGCCTACAGTATTCTGGCCTTCACCGAAAATGCAGCCGTCGCAGCCGGCGTTCGATCCCGTGACCTGCGGTCAGCTGCCGAGTACCTTAGCCACTGACCATTGCGGCGGGGAAATTTTCGCCTAGTTAAACTTCGTGTCACTGTATATGCTACCTATAGGTAGCAGAGTAGCACATTTGTTTTCCAACTACGCTAGCATTCATGCACTGCCGAGAAGCTGGTGTACAGGCCACACCACCGAGAGTGGTTTCCGTCCACCTGGAATCTATCAAGTGATCGTCGTGCACTCTGTAGCTGGTGAGCCATGAACTGGTGCCTTTATTTGCTTTCAATTCATGTCATTAAGTTTTGACAGCAAAGCATTTGCATAGATTTGGCACCATTTGCGAAAAACATACTGAAATAATCAACGATGTATGCTTAGTGGGGCGCTCCTTGAATCTTGAAGGACCTATATTTTGTGTTTGTGACTTCTTGCTTATCTTTCATAGCTGGCACCATAGTTCCCTAAAATTGACTAAAGGAGACTCTGGTACTTAAATAATTCAGTGACCTAGAAATGATGGGTAGTACGCGAATTCGCTTAGTCTTCGCACTTGCGGGCGGCAAATCACACTTATGGCTTCATTTATTGCTGCGTTTCGGTTTCGTTTCGAAAGAAAGAACCAACTCTTTCAAACCAATTTTTTGAACTTCGTGACCTGATTTTAAATAGGAAGCTTAAAAAATTAAAGTGGTGAAGTGCAACTTCAGAAAATTTGCCAACGGTTGTTTCGTGACAAAGCAGCTTCAAGCCACATGAAGCCAAAAGTACAAAGACTAGGCAAATCCGTGTACTACCCATAATTTACATTCTCACAGAAGTGTCATGCGTTGCAGCTCCTACAGACACTAGCGCTGGTGCCCCTTGACCATGCGGCAGCAGCGGTGCATGTTAATTGGCACTACGCTATGCCTTTGTGCTTTGCATTACCAAACAGACTAAAAATTGCTCTTGACCTCCCATGGCAAAGTCCCAAAAGCAGGTGTCTTTTTTTCTTCACCGATCGCTGACACGCCAGGCGTGTCAACTGACGACAGGCTTACGCAAATCACTTTCAGAAACAGAGCGCGGCTTCACCCCGTAACTATGGTTGCTAATGAGGAAATATGGCGAACCTATTCATTACGCTACTCCCATAGGGAGCATATACAGTGACTTTAGTTAAACTGGACAGGTTGTGCGATTTTGAGGGGCCCAGTTGAGCGAAGCACGTCTGCCATCTTGGAGGCCATGGAAGAAAACTGTTCAATGGCCATTGTTGCTGCCGTGGCTACCACAATTTCGTTCTGATGCTACTAGTGCCGGCCGCCATGCAGTAAAGCCGGGCAACGTTTTGCATGGCAATAGTGACGTCAGACGTTCTTGAGGTGGGTAATTTAAAGTGTGCTAACCCGATGCAGACCACTAAAATGTAATTTATTTCAAAATGAGCACTTTTTTGGCACAAAAGTAACACTACGAAATTTCTGGATCACTATTTCAGCAATCAACGTCTACTTATTAGTAGCATTAAGTGTTCCTTTATGTTGTGTTTTACAAGTAAAAATGAGGAAAATAACATTCCTTATTTTCTTGGCTGTATTTAATGTGGCTTACAATTATTATGCCAATTTCAAGCACACCAGCGCCAGAAACAGGCGCACAAGCGCTCATGGGAAAAGTTGGTATGCCAGAGCAGCTGCAGCAACGAGTGCGTGAGCCTCATGCTTCACCTTTCTGCTTGCGCTGTTCCAGGACTTTCTTAGATTCGGCTGCTGACCCGCAGGGCGCGGGTTCGAAACCCGGCTGCGGCGGCTGCATTTCCGATGGAGGCGGAAATGTTGTAGGCTCGTGTGCTCAGATTTGGGTGCACGTTAAAGAACCCCAGGTGGTCGAAATTTCCGTAGCCCTCCACTACGGCGTCTCTCATAATCATATGGTGGTTTTGGGACGTTAAACCCCACAAATCAATCAATCAAGGACTTTCTTAGAAGCCGTAAATTCGGCAAGGTGCAACATAATAGCACGTTTAATTAAAACACGAACTTCAGTGTAGAGCTGCACCGGCCTCTAGACTATTTTTTCATACGTCTCGTTATAGGATCTGTTGAACACCTCAGAAGCATCACACCCTATTTTCCCCCTTTACGCCAGTGCTTTGCAAAAAATGTAATAATAAAAGAAAGAAATACCACTCGGTTGCCTATGAAGCGCACAAGAGGTGTTAGATTCGCAGATGCATTTGGAACCAATGTCAATTGACACTGTCGACGAGTAGAATGTGAGGTTCTGATTTTTGAAGAGTACTATGGAAAGTATAGTCAGCATTTAATGAAATAAGATACATTCACTATACAGCAAGTGTGTCATATATGTAGGGCACCATATATGTAAGAAATGATAAGTGCCTACTAACCTTCACTGGCACTATAACTACAAGTTGGAATAGTACTTGAGTTGAAAAAAGAAAAAAAAAAGCAGGACAAGGAAGGGAATACACGCACCATCTAGTGCTCACTCATAACTGAAAGTTTCTTACATCGACAAGTCTAGCTGATGTACACGAGGGCAAAAAAAAAAAAAAGAGTGTGCGAGAGAGAAATTTGCGTTTAACTGCTACACAACTCACATGACACTGAATTTTTCTTGGGTCACTACAGACTCATAACAAAAATAATAATATAATAATCAGTGGTGCATATTCTAAAACCAGGATATAATTATAAGAGACACCGTAGTTGAGGGCTCTGGAGATTCTGACTACTTGGTGTTTCACGTGCACTATCATTGCACAGTCCATGAGACTCGACCATTTTGCCTCCATGGGAATGCGACCCTTGGGTCTGCAGTTGAGCCCCCTAACCGCTGTTCCACTGCCTTACCGCCGACTCCTGCGATCTCTTGTGCACTACAAAACAAATGCAATTAATCTCATTTGTGGCGATAAATCCAACACTTCAACCCACATGTCTTCTCTAAATTTTTCAGGCCCTGGGACTTCTTATAGATATGTCAATTACTTTAAGTATATTTTTAGCTTCTTCATTATTCACAGGTAATTATGTATGCATTTATCTTTTTTTGACATGTGAACGCAGAGTCTCCCATCTGGTTGATGTGATCAATTTGCTCATTTGAGCGAATTGCAGTAAAATACTGCTTATTTTATGTGAGCAAGTTTTTTTTTTCTTTCTGATGCCGCGTGTTGCATGATGTCACAATTTTTCGTTTAACAATATTCGAAAGCGCCAACACAAAATTGATGCACTGGCTTCGATGAACCTGCAATGAAACTTGAGGCATGTATCAAGAATGCAAATTATCAGAGCAAGGAACTTCTCAAATGAATTCTAGTCCCATTCCTTTTTGTTTAAATGCGATTAAAATGCGCTCACTTGTTTGTACACAGCATGACTTTTGAATTAAAATGAAATAATAATCTCTGTACCTGAACACTGTAAAATTTCTCTACAGTTAGGTTATACCGAATCACAGACAGCTTGTTCAGCTTAAGAACAAGTATTCATTGAATAATTTTGAATTCTGTGTTCCAGCTCCTATTGGTCGCGGTAGCACAGTTTGACTGCATGTATCGGCACGTGATAATCCATTCGCATGCCACTTAACTGCTGTATTCCGTATATATCTGCTCAACTATATCTACACTGACTGCATCTTTCCTTTTGCATTTCATGCGCATACATGCAGGTGCGTTTAGACACGTGTAGTATTTTGAATGTACTAGTAAGAGTCAACATTCGGGGATGTGCTTCATTTTTCTTTTTCATTTGGTGCTAGAACGACGCCAACAAGCAGTGGGCAACGAAAAACAGCTGGTGCACTCGACCAGTTTTGACGTACGCACTTCTCCCATAGTGCTTTGCATGTCCATGGGGCTTCAGGGATTGCTTGAAAATGGTCTATTACTTCTCTACAGTGCTCGACACTCAGCAACTGAGAAACAATACTTGGCCAGCTTCTGGTACAGCATAGTCAGGTGAAGTGCAGGGAGAGGTGTTCTCTGTAGCAGCAGAGAAAGAACAAGCGACCTAGTACTGTTTTAGATGGTGCTCCAGGATAGCTGTCAGACTGCAAGATCACATGATTGCAAGGCCTATTCTAAGCTCCAGTGTAGCATCAAATCAGCCAAGTCAGTATCTTTAGCTCACAGTGTAAAAAATACAGCATCTTTTTCTCTGCACAGAAGATTTGTCGAGCAGAGTTTCAAAAAAGCAAGCATGCACTGACATAACCTAAATATGTAAGATGCAGGGCCAGACCTGTAGGCCCAATATACCACTACATTCCCAGCTCCACAATTAGTCAAATCATCACCATGCTATGTTACTGTAGGTTTTGAAGCTAATTTATGTGCTTTAACTTTTTTTGGCTAC
>NW_027465000.1:0-23094 GCF_043290135.1 Rhipicephalus microplus
TTGTGGAGTTTCTAGTTGTGGAGTTTCTAGTTGTGGAGTTTCTAGTGTTCGAGTTTCTAGTTGTGGAGTTTTTAGTTGTGGAGTCTCTAGTTGTGGAGTCTCTAGTTGTGGATTTTCTAGTTGTGAAGTTTCTAGTTGTGGATTTTCTAGTTGCGGAGTTTCTAGTTGCGGAGTTTCTAGTTGTGAAGTTTCTAGTTGTGGATTTTCTAGTTGCAGAGTTCCTAGTTGTGGAGTTTCTAGTTGTAGTGTTTCTAGTTGTGGAGTTTCCAGTTGTGGAATTTGTAGTTGTGGAATATCTAGTTGTGGAGTTTCTAGTTGCGGAGTTTCTAGTTGGTGAGTTTCTAGTTCCCGTGTTTCTAGTTGGTGAGTTTCTAGTTCCGGTGTTTCTAAATGCGAAGTCTCAAGTTGTGGTGTTTCTATCTGTGGAGTTTCTAGTTGTGGAGTCTTCAGTTGTGGAGTTTCTAGTTGCAGAGTTTCAAACTGTGGAGTTTCTAGTTGCGGAGTCTCTAGTTTTGGAGTTTCTAATTGCGGAGTTTCTAGCTGTGGAGTTTCTAGTTGCAGAGTCTCTAGTTGTGCAGGCTCTAGTTGTGGAGTCTCTAGTTCTGGAGTTTCTAGTTGTGGAGTTGCTAGTTGGGGAGTTTCTAGCAGTGAAGTTTCTAGTTGTGCAGTTTCTAGTTGCGGAGTCTCTAGTTGTGGAGTTTCTAGTTGTGGAGTTTCTAGTTGTCGGGTTTCCAGCTGCGGAAATTCTAGTTGAGGAGTTTCTACTTGTGGAGCTTTTAGTTGAGGAGTCTCTAGTTGCTGAGTCTCTAGTTGTGCAATTTCTAGTTGGGGATTTTCTAGTTGGGGATTTTCTTGTTACGGAGTTTCTGGTTGTGGAGTTTCTAGTTGCGGAGTTTCTAGTTGAGGAGTCTGTAGTATTGGAGTCTGTTGTATTGGAGTTTCTAGTTGTGAAGTTCCTAGGTATGGAGTCTCTATTTGTGGAGTTTCTTTTTGCGGAGTTTCTAATTGCAGTGTTTCTAACTGTGGAGTCTGTAGTTGTGGAGTTTCTAGTTGTTGAGTTTCCAGTTGTGGAGTTTCTAGTTGCGGAGTTTCGAGTTGCAGAGTATCAAGTTGTGGAGTTTCTAGTTGCAAAGTCTCTAGTTGTGGAGTTTCTAGTTGCGGAGTTTCTAGCTGTGGAGTTTCTAGTTGCGGAGTCTCTAGTTGTGCAGTCTCTAGTTGTGGAGCCTCTAGTTGTGGAGTTTCTAGTGGCGGACATTCTTGCTCTGGAGTTTCTAGTTGCGGAGTTTCTAGTTACGGAGTTTCTAGTTGCAGAGTTTCTAAATGTGGAGTCTCTAGTTGTGGAGTTTCTAGTTGTTGAGTTGTCAGTTGTGGAGTTTCTAGTTGCGGAGTTTCTAGTTGTGTAGTTCTAAGTTGGGGAGTTTCTACTTGAGTTTATAGTTCTGGAGTTTCTAGTTGCTGAGTTTCGAGTTGCAGAGTATCAAGTTGTGGTGTTTCTAGTTGCAGAGTTTCTAACTGTGGAGTTTCTAGTTGTGGAGTTTCTAGTTGTGGAGTTTCTAGCTGTGGAGTTTCTAGTTGCGGAGTCTCTAGTTGTGCAGTCTCTAGTTGTGGAGTCTCTAGTTGTGGACTTTCTAGTTGCGGACATTCTAGCTGTGGAGTTTCTATTTGCGAAGTTTCTAGTTGCAGAGTTTCTAGTTGTGGAGTTTCTATTTGTGGAGTTTCTAGTTGCAGAGTTTCTAGTTGTGGAGTTTCTAGTTGTGGAGTTACTGGTTTTGGAGTTTCAAGTTGTGGAATTTAGAGGTGTGTAGTTTCGAGTTGTCGGGTTTCTAGTTGCGGAGTTTCTAGTTGTGGAGTTTCTAGTGTTCGAGTTTCTAGTTGTGGAGTTTTTAGTTGTGGAGTCTCTAGTTTTGGAGTCTCTAGTTGTGGAGTTTCTAGTTGTGAAGTTTATAGTTGTGGATTTTCTAGTTGCGGAGTTTCTAGTTGCGGAGTTACTAATTGTAGTGTTTCTAGTTGTGGAGTTTCTAGTTGTGGAATTTATAGTTGTTGAATATCTAGTTGTGGTGTTTCAAGTTGTGGTGTTTCTATCTGTGGAGTTTCTAGTTGTGGAGTCTCTAGTTGTGGAGTTTCATGTTGTTGAGTTTCCAGTTGTGCAGTTTCTAGTTGTGAAGTTTCTTGTTGTGGAGTTTCTAGTTGCGGAGTCTCTAGTTGTGAAGTTTCTAGTTTTGGAATCTCTAGTTGCGGAGTTTCTAGTTGCGGAGTTTCTAGTTGTGTAGTTTTTAGCTGAAGAGTTTCTACTTGAGTTTATAGTTCTGGAGTTTCTAGTTGCAGAGTTTCGAGTTGCAGAGTATCAAGTTGTGGAGTTTCTAGTTGCAAAGTCTCTATTTGTGGAGTTTCTAGTTGCGAAGTTCTAGCTGTGGAGTTTCTAGTTGCGGAGTCTCTACTTGTGCAGTCTCTAGTTGTGGAGTCTCTAGTTGTGGAGTTTCTAGTTGCGGAGTTCCTAGTTGCAGAGTTTCTAGTTGCGGACATTTTAGTTTTGGAATCTCTAGTTGCGGAGTTTCTAGTTGCGGAGTTTCTAGTTGTGTAGTTTTAGATGCGGAGCATCTTATACTCGCGCCTTGTAGTGCGCCGTCCGCCCCGCTTCTCGAACATTCGACAGCTGACGCGCGCGCATGCGCCGTCGCCCACTCTTCCACCATCTGTGCATCCCTTCCTCCTCTACACACCGCGCGCGCTTCACTCCTCCACCATCTGTGCACCCTTCCTCCTCTACACACCGCGTTCGACATCTACAATTCTCCTGATTCTCCAGTGGACGCGCATGTGGCGTCGCGCTTCGAGAACATTCAACAGCTGACAGTGCATGCGCCGTCGTGCTGTATATATACTCAAAGTCGGCGCTCGCTCGCTCAGTTGCCGCTCGTCCATTGGTTTGTACGGCGCGTCGACGTCCAAGGTCGCGGTGAAATGAATTCCAACGAATCCACAAACACAATGATCGACGTCCCTTCGACCAGCGCCGCCCTTTCGCATACGTGTGTACGTGTTCACTCATTTAACACCCCCTCCTACAACCACGTTAACCAATTTAGCCATCGACCCAAGTAAGTCGCAATTTAACACCCCATTTCACAACCACGTTAACCAATTTAGCCATCGACCCAAGTAAGTCGCACTTTAACACCCCGTTAACCAATTATATGGTCCGCATCCTCCTCAGTGTTCCCCCGAGGGAAGCTGCGGGCAATTTTTTTAGCTGAAGAGTTTCTACTTGAGTTTATAGTTCTGGAGTTTCTAGTTGCAGAGTTTCGAGTTGCAGAGTATCAAGTTGTGGAGTTTCTAGTTGCAATGTCTCTAGTTGTGGAGTTTCTAGTTGCGAGGTTCTAGCTGTGGAGTTTCTAGTTGCGGAGTCTCTAGTTGTGCAGTCTCTAGTTGTGGAGTCTCTAGTTGTGGAGTTTCTAGTTGCGGAGTTCCTAGTTGCAGAGTTTCTAGTTGGGGACATTCTAGTTGTGGAGTTTCTAGTTGTGGAGTTTCTAGTTGCGGAGTTTCTAGTTGTGGAGTTTCTAGTTGTGGAGTTACTGGTTGTGGAGTTTCAAGTTGTGGAATTTAGAGGTGTGTAGTTTCGAGTTGTCGGGTTTCTAGTTGCGGAGTTTCTAGTTGTGGAGTTTCTAGTGTTCGAGTTTCTAGTTGTGGAGTTTTTAGTTGTGGAGTCTCTAGTTGTGGAGTCTCTAGTTGTGGATTTTCTAGTTGTGAAGTTTCTAGTTGTGGATTTTCTAGTTGCGGCGTTTCTAGTTGCGGAGTTTCTAGTTGTGAAGTTTCTAGTTGTGGATTTTCTAGTTGCAGAGTTCCTAGTTGTGGAGTTTCTAGTTGTAGAGTTTCTAGTTGTGGAGTTTCCAGTTGTGGAATTTGTAGTTGTGGAATATCTAGTTGTGGAGTTTCTAGTTGCGGAGTTTCTAGTTGGTGAGTTTCTAGTTGCCGTGTTTCTAGTTGGTGAGTTTCTAGTTCCGGTGTTTCTAAATGCGAAGTCTCAAGTTGTGGTGTTTCCATCTGTGCAGTTTCTAGTTGTGGAGTCTCCAGTTGTGGAGTTTCTAGTTGCAGAGTTTCAAACTGTGCAGTTTCTAGTTGCGGAGTCTCTAGTTTTGGAGTTTCTAATTTCGGAGTTTCTAGCTGTGGAGTTTCTAGTTGCAGAGTCTCTAGTTGTGCAGGCTCTTGTTGTGGAGTCTCTAGTTCTGGAGTTTCTAGTTGTGGAGTTGCTAGTTGGAGAGTTTCTAGCAGTGAAGTTTCTAGTTGTGCAGTTTCTAGTTGCGGAGTCTCTAGTTGTGGAGTTTCTAGTTGTGGAGTTTCTAGTTGTCGGGTTTCCAGCTGCGGAAATTCTAGTTGTGGAGTTACTACTTGTGGAGCTTTTAGTTGAGGAGTCTCTAGTTGCTGAGTCTCTAGTTGTGCAATTTCTAGTTGTGGATTTTCTAGTTGGGGATTTTCTTGTTACGGAGTTTCTGGTTGTGGAGTTTCTAGTTGCGGAGTTTCTAGTTAAGGAGTCTGTAGTATTGGAGTCTGTTGTATTGGAGTTTCTAGTTGTGCAGTTTCTAGTTGCGGAGTCTCTAGTTGTGGAGTTTCTAGTTGCGGAGTTTCCAGTTGTGGAGTTTCTAGTTGCGGAGTTTCGAGTTGCAGAGTATCAAGTTGTGGAGTTTCTAGAGTCAAAGTCTCTAGTTGTGGAGTTTCTAGTTGCGGAGTTTCTAGCTGTGGAGTTTCTAGTTGCGGAGTCTCTAGTTGTGCAGTCTCTAGTTGTGAAGCCTCTAGTTGTGGAGTTTCTAGTTGCGGACATTCTAGATGTGGAGTTTCTAGTTGCGGAGTTTCTAGTTGCAGAGTCTCTAGTTGTGGAGTTTGTAGTGGCGGACATTCTTGCTCTGGAGTTTCTAGTTGCGGAGTTTCTAGTTACGGAGTTTCTAGTTGCAGAGTTTCTAAATGTGGAGTCTCTAGTTGTGGAGTTTCTAGTTGTTGAGTTGTCAGTTGTGAAGTTTCTAGTGACGGAGTTTCTAGTTGTGTAGTTCTAAGTTGGGGAGTTTCTACTTGAGTTTATAGTTCTGGAGTTTCTAGTTGCTGAGTTTCGAGTTGCAGAGTATCAAGTTGTGGAGTTTCTAGTTGCGGAGTCTCTAGTTGTGGAGTTTCTAGTTGCAGGGTTTCTAGCTGTGGAGTTTGTAGTTGTGGAGTCTCTAGTTGTCCAGTCTCTAGTTGTGGAGTCTCTAGTTGTGGAGTTTCTAGTTGCGGACATTCTAGCTGTGGAGTTTCTAGTTGCGAAGTTTCGAGTTACAGAGTTTCTAAATGTGGAGTCTCTAGTTGTAGAGTTTCTAGTTGTTGAGTTTCCAGTTGTGGAGTTTCTAGTTGTGGAGTGTCTGGTTGTGGGGTTTCAAGTTGTGGAATTATAGGTGTGGAGTTTCTAGTTGTCGGGTTTCTAGGTGCGGAGTTTCTAGTTGTGAATTTTTTAGTTGCAGAGTTTCGAGTTGCAGAGTTTCAAGTTGTGGAGTTTCTAGTTGCGGAGTCTCTAGTTTTGGAGTTTCTAGTTGCGGAGTTTCTAGCTGTGGAGTTTCTAGTTGCAGAGTCTCTAGTTGTGCAGGCTCTAGTTGTGGAGTCTCTAGTTCTGGAGTTTCTAGTTGTGGAGTTTCTATTTGGGGAGGTTCTAGCTGTGGAGTTTCTAGTTGCGGAGTTTCTAGTTGCGGACTTCCCTGTTACGGAGTTTCTGGTTGTTGAGTTTGTAGTTGCGGAGTTTCTAGTTAAGGAGTCTGTAGTATTGGAGTCTGTTGTAATAAAGTTTCTAGTTGTGGAGTTACTAGGTATGGAGTCTCTATTTGTGGAGTTTCTATTTGCGGAGTTTCTAGTTGCAGAGTTTCTAACTGTGGAGTCTCTAGTTGTGGAGTTTCTAGTTGTGGAGTTTCTAGCCGTGGAGTTTCTAGTTGCGGAGTCTCTAGTTGTGCAGTCTCTAGTTGTGGAGTCTCTAGTTGTGGACTTTCTAGTTGCGGACATTCTAGCTGTGGAGTTTCTATTTGCGAAGTTGTTAGTTGCAGAATTTCTAGTTGTGGAGTTTCTAGTTGTGGAGTTTCTAGTTGCGGAGTTTCTAGTTGTGGAGTTTCTAGTTGTGGAGTTACTGGTTGTGGAGTTTCAAGTTGTGGAATTTAGAGGTGTGTAGTTTCGAGTTGTCTTGTTTCTAGTTGCGGAGTTTCTAGTTGTGGAGTTTCTAGTGTTCGAGTTTCTAGTTGTGGAGTTTTTAGTTGTGGAGTCTCTAGTTTTGGAGTCTTTAGTTGTGGAGTTTCTAGTTGTGAAGTTTCTAGTTGTGGATTTTCTAGTTGCGGAGTTTCTAGTTGCGGAGTTTCTAATTGTAGAGTTTCTAGTTGTGGAGTTTCTAGTTGTGGAATTTATAGTTGTTGAATATCTAGTTGTGGTGTTTCAAGTTGTGGTGTTTCTATCTGTGGAGTTTCTAGTTGTGGAGTTTCTAGGTGTGGAGTTTCTAGTTGGAGTTTTTAGTTTTCGAGTTTCTAGTTTTAGAATTTCTAGTTGCAGAGTTCGAAGTTGTAGGGTTTCTAGTTTTTGAAATTCTAGCTGTTGAGTTTCTACTTATAGAATCTCTAGTCGTGGAGTTTCTAGTTGTGTAGTTTCTATCTGTGGAGTTTCTAAATGCGAAGTTTCTAGTTGTGCAGTCTCTAGTTGGGGAGTCTCTAGTTGTGGAGTTTTTAGTTGTGGAGTTTTTAGTTGTGGAGTTTCTTGTTGTGAAGTTTCTAGTTCTGAAATTTCTAGTTGCAGAGGTTCTAAATGTGGAGTTTCTATTTGTGAAGTTTCTAGTTGTGGAGTTTCTAGTTGCGGAGTTTTTAGTTGCAGAGTTCCTAGTTATGGAGTCTCTAGTTATGGAGTTTCCATTTGCGGAGTTTCTAGTTGCAGAGTTTCTAAATGTGCAGTCTCTAGTTGTGGAGTTTCTGGTTGCGGACTTTCTTGTTACGGAGTTTCTGGTTGTGGAGTTTCTAGTTGCGGAGTTTCTAGTTGTGGAGTCTGTAGTATTGGAGTCTCTAGTTGTGGAGTTTCATGTTGTTGAGTTTCCAGTTGTGCAGTTTCTAGTTGTGGAGTTTCTTGTTGTGGAGTTTCTAGTTGCGGAGTCTCTAGTTGTGAAGTTTCTAGTTTTGGAATCTCTAGTTGCGGAGTTTCTAGTTGCGGAGTTTCTAGTTGTGTAGTTTTTAGCTGAAGAGTTTCTACTTGAGTTTATAGTTCTGGAGTTTCTAGTTGCAGAGTTTCGAGTTGCAGAGTATCAAGTTGTGGAGTTTCTAGTTGCAAAGTCTCTATTTGTGGAGTTTCTAGTTGCGAGGTTCTAGCTGTGGAGTTTCTAGTTGCGGAGTCTCTAGTTGTGCAGTCTCTAGTTGTGGAGTCTCTAGTTGTGGAGTTTCTAGTTGCGGAGTTTCTAGTTGTGGAGTTTCTAGTTGTGGAGTTACTGGTTGTGGAGTTTCAAGTTGTGGAATTTAAAGGTGTGTAGTTTCGAGTTGTCGGGTTTCTAGTTTTGGAGTTTCTAGTTGTGGAGTTTCTAGTGTTCGAGTTTCTAGTTGTGGAGTTTTTAGTTGTGGAGTCTCTAGTTGTGGAGTCTCTAGTTGTGGATTTTCTAGTTGTGAAGTTTCTAGTTGTGGATTTTCTAGTTGCGGAGTTTCTAGTTGCGGAGTTTCTAGTTGTGAAGTTTCTAGTTGTGGATTTTCTAGTTGCAGAGTTCCTAGTTGTGGAGTTTCTAGTTGTAGTGTTTCTAGTTGTGGAGTTTCCAGTTGTGGAATTTGTAGTTGTGGAATATCTAGTTGTGGAGTTTCTAGTTGCGGAGTTTCTAGTTGGTGAGTTTCTAGTTCCCGTGTTTCTAGTTGGTGAGTTTCTAGTTCCGGTGTTTCTAAATGCGAAGTCTCAAGTTGTGGTGTTTCTATCTGTGGAGTTTCTAGTTGTGGAGTCTTCAGTTGTGGAGTTTCTAGTTGCAGAGTTTCAAACTGTGGAGTTTCTAGTTGCGGAGTCTCTAGTTTTGGAGTTTCTAATTGCGGAGTTTCTAGCTGTGGAGTTTCTAGTTGCAGAGTCTCTAGTTGTGCAGGCTCTAGTTGTGGAGTCTCTAGTTCTGGAGTTTCTAGTTGTGGAGTTGCTAGTTGGGGAGTTTCTAGCAGTGAAGTTTCTAGTTGTGCAGTTTCTAGTTGCGGAGTCTCTAGTTGTGGAGTTTCTAGTTGTCGGGTTTCCAGCTGCGGAAATTCTAGTTGAGGAGTTTCTACTTGTGGAGCTTTTAGTTGAGGAGTCTCTAGTTGCTGAGTCTCTAGTTGTGCAATTTCTAGTTGTGGATTTTCTAGTTGGGGATTTTCTTGTTACGGAGTTTCTGGTTGTGGAGTTTCTAGTTGCGGAGTTTCTAGTTGAGGAGTCTGTAGTATTGGAGTCTGTTGTATTGGAGTTTCTAGTTGTGAAGTTCCTAGGTATGGAGTCTCTATTTGTGGAGTTTCTTTTTGCGGAGTTTCTAATTGCAGTGTTTCTAACTGTGGAGTCTGTAGTTGTGGAGTTTCTAGTTGTTGAGTTTCCAGTTGTGGAGTTTCTAGTTGCGGAGTTTCGAGTTGCAGAGTATCAAGTTGTGGAGTTTCTAGTTGCAAAGTCTCTAGTTGTGGAGTTTCTAGTTGCGGAGTTTCTAGCTGTGGAGTTTCTAGTTGCGGAGTCTCTAGTTGTGCAGTCTCTAGTTGTGGAGCCTCTAGTTGTGGAGTTTCTAGTGGCGGACATTCTTGCTCTGGAGTTTCTAGTTGCGGAGTTTCTAGTTACGGAGTTTCTAGTTGCAGAGTTTCTAAATGTGGAGTCTCTAGTTGTGGAGTTTCTAGTTGTTGAGTTGTCAGTTGTGGAGTTTCTAGTTGCGGAGTTTCTAGTTGTGTAGTTCTAAGTTGGGGAGTTTCTACTTGAGTTTATAGTTCTGGAGTTTCTAGTTGCTGAGTTTCGAGTTGCAGAGTATCAAGTTGTGGTGTTTCTAGTTGCAGAGTTTCTAACTGTGGAGTTTCTAGTTGTGGAGTTTCTAGTTGTGGAGTTTCTAGCTGTGGAGTTTCTAGTTGCGGAGTCTCTAGTTGTGCAGTCTCTAGTTGTGGAGTCTCTAGTTGTGGACTTTCTAGTTGCGGACATTCTAGCTGTGGAGTTTCTATTTGCGAAGTTTCTAGTTGCAGAGTTTCTAGTTGTGGAGTTTCTATTTGTGGAGTTTCTAGTTGCGGAGTTTCTAGTTGTGGAGTTTCTAGTTGTGGAGTTACTGGTTTTGGAGTTTCAAGTTGTGGAATTTAGAGGTGTGTAGTTTCGAGTTGTCGGGTTTCTAGTTGCGGAGTTTCTAGTTGTGGAGTTTCTAGTGTTCGAGTTTCTAGTTGTGGAGTTTTTAGTTGTGGAGTCTCTAGTTTTGGAGTCTCTAGTTGTGGAGTTTCTAGTTGTGGAGTTTATAGTTGTGGATTTTCTAGTTGCGGAGTTTCTAGTTGCGGAGTTACTAATTGTAGTGTTTCTAGTTGTGGAGTTTCTAGTTGTGGAATTTATAGTTGTTGAATATCTAGTTGTGGTGTTTCAAGTTGTGGTGTTTCTATCTGTGGAGTTTCTAGTTGTGGAGTTTCTAGGTGTGGAGTTTCTATGGAGTTTTTAGTTTTCGAGTTTCTAGTTGTAGAATTTCTAGTTGCAGAGTTCCAAGTTGTAGGGTTTCTAGTTTTTGAAATTCTAGCTGTTGAGTTTCTACTTATAGAATCTCTAGTCGTGGAGTTTCTAGTTGTGTATTTTCTATCTGTGGAGTTTCTAAATGCGAAGTTTCTAGTTGTGCAGTCTCTAGTTGGGGAGTCTCTAGTTGTGGAGTTTTTAGTTGTGGAGTTTTTAGTTGTGGAGTTTCTTGTTGTGAAGTTTCTAGTTCTGAAATTTCTAGTTGCAGAGGTTCTAAATGTGGAGTTTCTATTTTTGGAGTTTCTAGTTGTGGAGTTTCTAGTTGCGGAGTTTTTAGTTGCAGAGTTCCTAGTTATGGAGTCTCTAGTTGTGGAGTTTCCATTTGCGGAGTTTCTAGTTGCAGAGTTTCTAAATGTGCAGTCTCTAGTTGTGGAGTTTCTAGTTGTGGAGTTTCTAGTTGCGGAGTTTCTAGTTGCGGAGTTTCTAGTTGTGTAGTTTTTAGTTGGGGAGTTTTTACTTGAGTTTATAGTTCTGGAGTTTCTAGTTGCCGAGTTTCGAGTTGCAGAGTATCAAGTTGTGGAGTTTCTAGTTGCGGAGTCTCTAATTGTGGAGTTTCTAGTTGCGGAGTCTCTAGTTGTGGAGTTTCTAGTTGCAGGGTTTCTAGCTGTGGAGTTTGTAGTTGCGGAGGCTCTAGTTGTCCAGTCTCTAGTTGCGGAGTCTCTAGTTGTGAAGTTTCTAGTTGCGGACAATCTAGCTGTGGAGTTTCTAGTTGCGGAGTTTCGAGTTGCAGAGTTTCTAAATGTGGAGTCTCTAGTTGTGGAGTTTCTAGTTGTTGAGTTTCTAGTTGTGGAGTTTCTAGTTGGGGAGTGTCTGGTTGTGGAGTTTCAAGTTGTGGAATTATAGGTGTGGAGTTTCTAGTTGTCGGGTTTCTAGGTGCCGAGTTTCTAGTTGCGGAGTTTCTAGCTGTGGAGTTTCTAGTTGCAGAGTCTCTAGTTGTGCAGGCTCTAGTTGTGGAGTCTCTAGTTCTGGAGTTTCTAGTTGTGGAGTTTCTAGTTGGGGAGTTACTAGCAGTGGAGTTTCTAGTTGCAGAGTTTCTAGTTGCGGAGTCTCTAGTTGTTGAGTTTCTAGTTGCGGAGTTTCTAGTTGTTGAGTTTTAGTTTTGGAGTTTCAAGTTGTGGAATTCATAGGTGTTGAGTTTCTAGTTGTGGAGTTTCTAGTTGTCGGGATTCCAGTTGCAGAAATTCTAGTTGTGGAGCTTTTAATTGAGAAGTCTCTATTTGCTGAGTCTCTAGTTGTGGAATTTTTAGTTGTGGATTTTCTAGTTGCGGAGTTTCTAGTTGCGGAGTTTCTAGTTGTGAAGTTTCTAGTTTTGGATTTTCTAGTTGCGGAGTTCCTAGTTGTGGAGTTTCTAGTTGTAGAGTTTCTAGTTGTGGAGTTTCCAGTTGTGGAATTTGTAGTTGTGGAATATCTAGTTGTGGAGTTTCTAGCTGCGGAGTTTCTAGTTGGTGAGTTTCTAGTTCCCGTGTTTCTAGTTGATGAGTTTCTAGTTCCGATGTTTCTAAATGCGAAGTCTCAAGTTGTGGTGTTTCTATCTGTGGAGTTTCTAGTTGTGGAGTCTCCAGTTGTTGAGTTTCTAGTTGCAGAGTTTCAAACTGTGGAGTTTCTAGTTGCGGAGTCGAGTCTCTAGTTTTGGAGTTTCTAATTGCGGAGTTTCTAGCTGTGGAGTTTCTAGTTGCAGAGTCTCTAGTTGTGCAGGCTCTAGTTGTGGAGTCTCTATTTCTGGAGTTTCTAGTTGTGGAGTTTCTAGTTGGGGAGTTTCTAGCAGTGAAGTTTCTAGTTGTGCAGTTTCTAGTTGCGGAGTCTCTAGTTGTGGAGTTTCTAGTTGTGGAGTTTCTAGTTGTCGGGTTTCCAGCTGCGGAAATTCTAGTTGTGGAGTTTCTACTTGTGGAGCTTTTAGTTGAGGAGTCTCTAGTTGCTGAGTCTCTAGTTGTGCAATTTCTAGTTGTGGATTTTCTAGTTGGGGATTTTCTTGTTACGGAGTTTCTGGTTGTGGAGTTTCTAGTTGCGGAGTTTCTAGTTGTGGAGTCTGTAGTATTGGAGTCTGTTGTATTAGAGTTTCTAGTTGTGAAGTTCCTAGGTAAGGAGTCTCTATTTGTGGAGTTTCTTTTTGCGGAGTTGCTAGTTGCAGTGTTTCTAACTGTGGAGTCTGTAGTTGTGGAGTTTCTAGTTGTTGAGTTTCCAGTTGTGGAGTTTCTAGTTGTGGAGTTTCGAGTTGCAGAGTATCAAGTTGTGGAGTTTCTAGTTGCAAAGTCTCTAGTTGTGGAGTTTCTAGTTGCGGAGTTTCTAGCTGTGGAGTTTCTAGTTGCGGAGTCTCTAGTTGTGCAGTCTCTAGTTGTGGAGCCTCTAGTTGTGGAGTTTCTGGTTGCGGACATTCTAGATGTGGAGTTTCTAGTTTCGGAGTTTCTAGTTGCAGAGTCTCTAGTTGTGGAGTTTGTTGTGGCGGACATTCTTGCTCTGGAGTTTCTAGTTGCGGAGTTTCTAGTTACGGAGTTTCTAGTTGCAGAGTTTCTAAATGTGGAGTCTCTAGTTGTGGAGTTTCTAGTTGTTGAGTTGTCAGTTGTGGAGTTTCTAGTTGCGGAGTTTCTAGTTGTGTAGTTCTAAGTTGGGGAGTTTCTACTTGAGTTTATAGTTCTGGAGTTTCTAGTTGCTGAGTTTCGAGTTGCAGAGTATCAAGTTGTGGAGTTTCTAGTTGCGGAGTCTCTAGTTGTGGAGTTTCTAGTTGCAGGGTTTCTAGCTGTGGAGTTTGTAGTTGCGGAGTCTCTAGTTGTCCAGTCTCTAGTTGTGGAGTCTCTAGTTGTGGAGTTTCTAGTTGCGGACATTCTAGCTGTGGAGTTTCTAGTTGCGAAGTTTCGAGTTACAGAGTTTCTAAATGTGGAGTCTCTAGTTGTAGAGTTTCTAGTTGTTGAGTTTCCAGTTGTGGAGTTTCTAGTTGTGGAGTGTCTGGTTGTGGGGTTTCCAGTTGTGGAATTATAGGTGTGGAGTTTCTAGTTGTCGGGTTTCTAGGTGCGGAGTTTCTGGTTATGAATTTTTTAGTTGCAGAGTTTCGAGTTGCAGAGTTTCAAGTTGTGGAGTTTCTAGTTGCGGAGTCTCTAGTTTTGGAGTTTCTAGTTGCGGAGTTTATAGCTGTGGAGTTTCTAGTTGCAGAGTCTCTAGTTGTGCAGGCTCTAGTTGTGGAGTCCCTAGTTCTGGAGTTTCTAGTTGTGGAGTTTCTATTTGAGGAGTTTCTAGCTGTGGAGTTTCTAGTTGCGGAGTTTCTAGTTGCGGACTTCCCTGTTACGGAGTTTCTGGTTGTGGAGTTTCTAGTTGAGGAGTTTCTAGTTAAGGAGTCTGTAGTATTGGAGTCTGTTGTATTGGAGTTTCTAGTTGTGGAGTTCCTAGGTATGGAGTCTCTATTTGTGGAGTTTCTATTTGCGGAGTTTCTAGTTGCAGAGTTTCTAACTGTGGAGTCTCTAGTTGTGGAGTTTCTAGTTGCGGAGTTTCTAGCTGTGGAGTTTCTAGTTGCGGAGTCTCTAGTTGTGCAGTCTCTAGTTGTGGAGTCTCTAGTTGTGGACTTTCTAGTTGCGGACATTCTAGCTGTGGAGTTTCTATTTGCGAAGTTTCTAGTTGCAGAGTTTCTAGTTGTGGAGTTTCTAGTTGTGGAGTTTCTAGTTGCGGAGTTTCTAGTTGTGGAGCTTCTAGTTGTGGAGTTACTGGTTTTGGAGTTTCAAGTTGTGGAATTTAGAGGTGTGTAGTTTCGAGTTGTCGGGTTTCTAGTTGCGGAGTTTCTAGTTGTGGAGTTTCTAGTGTTCGAGTTTCTAGTTGTGGAGTTTTTAGTTGTGGAGTCTCTAGTTTTGGAGTCTCTAGTTGTGGAGTTTCTAGTTGTGAAGTTTATAGTTGTGGATTTTCTAGTTGCGGAGTTTCTAGTTGCGGAGTTTCTAATTGTAGAGTTTCTAGTTGTGGAGTTTCTAGTTGTGGAATTTATAGTTGTTGAATATCTGGTTGTGGTGTTTCAAGTTGTGGTGTTTCTATCTGTGGAGTTTCTAGTTGTGGAGTTTCTAGGTGTGGAGTTTCTATGGAGTTTTTAGTTTTCGAGTTTCTAGTTGTAGAATTTCTAGTTGCAGAGTTCCAAGTTGTAGGGTTTCTAGTTTTTGAAATTCTAGCTGTTGAGTTTCTACTCATAGAATCTCTAGTCGTGGAGTTTCTAGTTGTGTAGTTTCTATCTGTGGAGTTTCTAAATGCGAAGTTTCTAGTTGTGCAGTCTCTAGTTGGGGAGTCTCTAGTTGTGGAGTTTTTAGTTGCGGAGTTTCTAGTTGCGGAGTTTCTGATTGTGTAGTTTTTAGCTGAAGAGTTTCTACTTGAGTTTATAGTTCTGGAGTTTCTAGTTGCAGAGTTTCGAGTTGCAGAGTATCAAGTTGTGGAGTTTCTAGTTGCAAAGTCTCTATTTGTGGAGTTTCTAGTTGCGAGGTTCTAGCTGTGGAGTTTCTAGTTGCGGAGTCTCTAGTTGTGCAGTCTCTAGTTGTGGAGTCTCTAGTTGTGGAGTTTCTAGTTGCGGAGTTCCTAGTTGCAGAGTTTCTAGTTGCGGACATTCTAGTTGTGGAGTTTCTAGTTGTGGAGTTTCTAGTTGCGGAGTTTCTAGTTGTGGAGTTTCTAGTTGTGGAGTTACTAGTTGTGGAGTTTCAAGTTGTGGAATTTAAAGGTGTGTAGTTTCGAGTTGTCGGGTTTCTAGTTGTGGAGTTTCTAGTTGTGGAGTTTCTAGTTGTGGAGTTTCTAGTGTTCGAGTTTCTAGTTGTGGAGTTTTTAGTTGTGGAGTCTCTAGTTGTGGAGTCTCTAGTTGTGGATTTTCTAGTTGTGAAGTTTCTAGTTGTGGATTTTCTAGTTGCGGAGTTTCTAGTTGCGGAGTTTCTAGTTGTGAAGTTTCTAGTTGTGGATTTTCTAGTTGCAGAGTTCCTAGTTGTGGAGTTTCTAGTTGTAGTGTTTCTAGTTGTGGAGTTTCCAGTTGTGGAATTTGTAGTTGTGGAATATCTAGTTGTGGAGTTTCTAGTTGCGGAGTTTCTAGTTGGTGAGTTTCTAGTTCCCGTGTTTCTAGTTGGTGAGTTTCTAGTTCCGGTGTTTCTAAATGCGAAGTCTCAAGTTGTGGTGTTTCTATCTGTGGAGTTTCTAGTTGTGGAGTCTTCAGTTGTGGAGTTTCTAGTTGCAGAGTTTCAAACTGTGGAGTTTCTAGTTGCGGAGTCTCTAGTTTTGGAGTTTCTAATTGCGGAGTTTCTAGCTGTGGAGTTTCTAGTTGCAGAGTCTCTAGTTGTGCAGGCTCTAGTTGTGGAGTCTCTAGTTCTGGAGTTTCTAGTTGTGGAGTTGCTAGTTGGGGAGTTTCTAGCAGTGAAGTTTCTAGTTGTGCAGTTTCTAGTTGCGGAGTCTCTAGTTGTGGAGTTTCTAGTTGTGGAGTTTCTAGTTGTCGGGTTTCCAGCTGCGGAAATTCTAGTTGAGGAGTTTCTACTTGTGGAGCTTTTAGTTGAGGAGTCTCTAGTTGCTGAGTCTCTAGTTGTGCAATTTCTAGTTGGGGATTTTCTAGTTGGGGATTTTCTTGTTACGGAGTTTCTGGTTGTGGAGTTTCTAGTTGCGGAGTTTCTAGTTGAGGAGTCTGTAGTATTGGAGTCTGTTGTATTGGAGTTTCTAGTTGTGAAGTTCCTAGGTATGGAGTCTCTATTTGTGGAGTTTCTTTTTGCGGAGTTTCTAATTGCAGTGTTTCTAACTGTGGAGTCTGTAGTTGTGGAGTTTCTAGTTGTTGAGTTTCCAGTTGTGGAGTTTCTAGTTGCGGAGTTTCGAGTTGCAGAGTATCAAGTTGTGGAGTTTCTAGTTGCAAAGTCTCTAGTTGTGGAGTTTCTAGTTGCGGAGTTTCTAGCTGTGGAGTTTCTAGTTGCGGAGTCTCTAGTTGTGCAGTCTCTAGTTGTGGAGCCTCTAGTTGTGGAGTTTCTAGTGGCGGACATTCTTGCTCTGGAGTTTCTAGTTGCGGAGTTTCTAGTTACGGAGTTTCTAGTTGCAGAGTTTCTAAATGTGGAGTCTCTAGTTGTGGAGTTTCTAGTTGTTGAGTTGTCAGTTGTGGAGTTTCTAGTTGCGGAGTTTCTAGTTGTGTAGTTCTAAGTTGGGGAGTTTCTACTTGAGTTTATAGTTCTGGAGTTTCTAGTTGCTGAGTTTCGAGTTGCAGAGTATCAAGTTGTGGTGTTTCTAGTTGCAGAGTTTCTAACTGTGGAGTTTCTAGTTGTGGAGTTTCTAGTTGTGGAGTTTCTAGCTGTGGAGTTTCTAGTTGCGGAGTCTCTAGTTGTGCAGTCTCTAGTTGTGGAGTCTCTAGTTGTGGACTTTCTAGTTGCGGACATTCTAGCTGTGGAGTTTCTATTTGCGAAGTTTCTAGTTGCAGAGTTTCTAGTTGTGGAGTTTCTATTTGTGGAGTTTCTAGTTGCAGAGTTTCTAGTTGTGGAGTTTCTAGTTGTGGAGTTACTGGTTTTGGAGTTTCAAGTTGTGGAATTTAGAGGTGTGTAGTTTCGAGTTGTCGGGTTTCTAGTTGCGGAGTTTCTAGTTGTGGAGTTTCTAGTGTTCGAGTTTCTAGTTGTGGAGTTTTTAGTTGTGGAGTCTCTAGTTTTGGAGTCTCTAGTTGTGGAGTTTCTAGTTGTGAAGTTTATAGTTGTGGATTTTCTAGTTGCGGAGTTTCTAGTTGCGGAGTTACTAATTGTAGTGTTTCTAGTTGTGGAGTTTCTAGTTGTGGAATTTATAGTTGTTGAATATCTAGTTGTGGTGTTTCAAGTTGTGGTGTTTCTATCTGTGGAGTTTCTAGTTGTGGAGTTTCTAGGTGTGGAGTTTCTATGCAGTTTTTAGTTTTCGAGTTTCTAGTTGTAGAATTTCTAGTTGCAGAGTTCCAAGTTGTAGGGTTTCTAGTTTTTGAAATTCTAGCTGTTGAGTTTCTACTTATAGAATCTCTAGTCGTGGAGTTTCTAGTTGTGTAGTTTCTATCTGTGGAGTTTCTAAATGCGAAGTTTCTAGTTGTGCAGTCTCTAGTTGGGGAGACTTTAGTTGTGGAGTTTTTAGTTGTGGAGTTTTTAGTTGTGGAGTTTCTTTTTGTGAAATTTCTAGTTCTGAAATTTCTAGTTGCAGAGGTTCTAAATGTGGAGTTTCTATTTTTGGAGTTTCTAGTTGTGGAGTTTTTAGTTGCAGAGTTCCTAGTTATGGAGTCTCTAGTTGTGGAGTTTCCATTTGCGGAGTTTCTAGTTGCAGAGTTTCTAAATGTGCAGTCTCTAGTTGTGGAGTTTCTAGTTGCGGAGTTTCTAGTTGCGGAGTTTCTAGTTGCGGAGTTTCTAGTTGTGTAGTTTTTAGTTGGGGAGTTTCTACTTGAGTTTATAGTTCTGGAGTTTCTAGTTGCTGAGTTTCGAGTTGCAGAGTATCAAGTTGTGGAGTTTCTAGTTGCGGAGTCTCTAATTGTGGAGTTTCTAGTTGCGGAGTCTCTAGTTGTGGAGTTTCTAGTTGCAGGGTTTCTAGCTGTGGAGTTTGTAGTTGCGGAGGCTCTAGTTGTCCAGTCTCTAGTTGCGGAGTCTCTAGTTGTGAAGTTTCTAGTTGCGGGCAATCTAGCTGTGGAGTTTCTAGTTGCGGAGTTTCGAGTTGCAGAGTTTCTAAATGTGGAGTCTCTAGTTGTGGAGTTTCTAGTTGTTGAGTTTCTAGTTGTGGAGTTTCTAGTTGGGGAGTGTCTGGTTGTGGAGTTTCAAGTTGTGGAATTATAGGTGTGGAGTTTCTAGTTGCGGAGTCTCTAGTTGTGGAGTTTCTAGTTGCAGGGTTTCTAGCTGTGGAGTTTGTAGTTTCGGAGTCTCTAGTTGTCCAGTCTCTAGTTGTGGAGTCTCTAGTTGTGGAGTTTCTAGTTGCGGACATTCTAGCTGTGGAGTTTCTAGTTGCGAAGTTTCAAGTTACAGAGTTTCTAAATGTGGAGTCTCTAGTTTTAGAGTTTCTAGTTGTTGAGTTTCCAGTTGTGGAGTTTCTAGTTGTGGAGTGTCTGGTTGTGGGGTTTCCAGTTGTGGAATTATAGGTGTGGAGTTTCTAGTTGTCGGGTTTCTAGGTGCGGAGTTACTGGTTATGAATTTTTTAGTTGCAGAGTTTCGAGTTGCAGAGTTTCAAGTTGTGCAGTTTCTAGTTGCGGAGTCTCTAGTTTTGGAGTTTCTACTTGCGGAGTTTCTATTTGCGGAGTTTCTAGTTGCAGAGTTTCTAACTGTGGAGTCTCTAGTTGTGGAGTTTCTAGTTGCGGAGTTTCTAGCTGTGGAGTTTCTAGTTGCGGAGTCTCTAGTTGTGCAGTCTCTAGTTGTGGAGTCTCTAGTTGTGGACTTTCTAGTTGCGGACATTCTAGCTGTGGAGTTTCTATTTGCGAAGTTTCTAGTTGCAGAGTTTCTAGTTGTGGAGTTTCTAGTTGTGGAGTTTCTAGTTGCGGAGTTTCTAGTTGTGGAGCTTCTAGTTGTGGAGTTACTGGTTTTGGAGTTTCAAGTTGTGGAATTTAGAGGTGTGTAGTTTCGAGTTGTCGGGTTTCTAGTTGCGGAGTTTCTAGTTGTGGAGTTTCTAGTGTTCGAGTTTCTAGTTGTGGAGTTTTTAGTTGTGGAGTCTCTAGTTTTGGAGTCTCTAGTTGTGGAGTTTCTAGTTGTGAAGTTTATAGTTGTGGATTTTCTAGTTGCGGAGTTTCTAGTTGCGGAGTTTCTAATTGTAGAGTTTCTAGTTGTGGAGTTTCTAGTTGTGGAATTTATAGTTGTTGAATATCTAGTTGTGGTGTTTCAAGTTGTGGTGTTTCTATCTGTGGAGTTTCTAGTTGTGGAGTTTCTAGGTGTGGAGTTTCTATGGAGTTTTTAGTTTTCGAGTTTCTAGTTGTAGAATTTCTAGTTGCAGAGTTCCAAGTTGTAGGGTTTCTAGTTTTGAAATTCTAGCTGTTGAGTTTCTACTCATAGAATCTCTAGTCGTGGAGTTTCTAGTTGTGTAGTTTCTATCTGTGGAGTTTCTAAATGCGAAGTTTCTAGTTGTGCAGTCTCTAGTTGGGGAGTCTCTAGTTGTGGAGTTTTTAGTTGTGGAGTTTTTAGTTGTGGAGTTTCTTGTTGTGAAGTTTCTAGTTTTGAAATTTCTAGTTGCAGAGGTTCTAAATGTGGAGTTTCTATTTGTGGAGTTTCTAGTTGTGGAGTTTCTAGTTGCGGAGTTTTTAGTTGCAGAGTTCCTAGTTATGGAGTCTCTAGTTGTGGAGTTTCCATTTGCGGAGTTTCTAGTTGCAGAGTTTCTAAATGTGCAGTCTCTAGTTGTGGAGTTTCTAGTTGCGGAGTTTCTAGTTGCGGAGTTTCTAGTTGCGGAGTTTCTAGTTGGGGAGTTTCTACTTGAGTTTATAGTTCTGGAGTTTCTAGTTTCTGAGTTTCGAGTTGCAGAGTATCAAGTTGTGGAGTTTCTAGTTGCGGAGTCTCTAGTTGTGGAGTTTCTAGTTGCGGAGTCTCTAGTTGTGGAGTTTCTAGTTGCAGGGTTTCTAGCTGTGGAAATTGTAGATGCGGAGGCTCTAGTTGTCCAGTCTCTAGTTGCGGAGTCTCTAGTTGTGAAGCTTCTAGTTGCGGACAATCTAGCTGTGGAGTTTCTAGTTGCGGAGTTTCGAGTTGCAGAGTTTCTAAATGTGGAGTCTCTAGTTGTGGAGTTTCTAGTTGTTGAGTTTCTAGTTGCGGAGTTTCTAGTTGGGGAGTGTCTGGTTGTGGAGTTTCAAGTTGTGGAATTATAGGTGTGGAGTTTCTAGTTGTCGGGTTTCTAGGTGCCGAGTTTCTAGTTGTGGATTTTCTAGTTGCGGAGTTTCCAGTTGCAGAGTTTCAAGTTGTGGAGTTTCTAGTTGCGGAGTCTCTAGTTTTGGAGTTTCTAGTTGCGGAGTTTCTAGCTGTGGAGTTTCTAGTTGCAGAGTCTCTAGTTGTGCAGGCTCTGATTGTGGAGTCTCTAGTTCTGGAGTTTCTAGTTGTGGAGTTTCTAGTTGGGGAGTTACTAGCAGTGGAGTTTCTAGTTGCGGAGTTTCTAGTTGCGGAGTCCCTAGTTGTTGAGTTTCTAGTTGCGGAGTTTCTAGTTGTTGAGTTTTAGTTTTGGAGTTTCAAGTTGTGGAATTCATAGGTGTTGAGTTTCGCGTTGTGGAGTTTCTAGTTGTCGGGATTCCAGTTGCGGAAATTCTAGTTGTGGAGCTTTTAGTTGAGAAGTCTCTATTTGCTGAGTCTCTAGTTGTTGAATTTCTAGTTGTGGATTTTCTAGTTGCGGAGTTTCTAGTTGCGGAGTTTCTAGTTGTGAAGTTTCTAGTTTTGGATTTTCTAGTTGCGGAGTTCCTAGTTGTGGAGTTTCTAGTTGTAGAGTTTCTAGTTGTGGAGTTTCCAGTTGTGGAATTTGTAGTTGTGGAATATCTAGTTGTGGAGTTTCTAGCTGCGGAGTTTCTAGTTGGTGAGTTTCTAGTTCCCGTGTTTCTAGTTGGTGAGTTTCTAGTTCCGATGTTTCTAATGCGAAGTCTCAAGTTGTGGTGTTTCTATCTGTGGAGTTTCTAGTTGTGGAGTCTCCAGTTGTGGAGTTTCTAGTTGCAGAGTTTCAAACTGTGGAGTTTCTAGTTGCGGAGTCTCTAGTTTTGGAGTTTATAATTGCGGAGTTTCTAGCTGTGGAGTTTCTAGTTGCAGAGTCTCTAGTTGTGCAGGCTCTTGTTGTGGAGTCTCTAGTTCTGGAGTTTCTAGTTGTGGAGTTTCTAGTTGGGGAGTTTCTAGCAGTGAAGTTTCTAGTTGTGCAGTTTCTAGTTGCGGAGTCTCTAGTTGTGGAGTTTCTAGTTGTGGAGTTTCTAGTTGTCGGGTTTCCAGCTGCGAAAATTCTAGTTGTGGAGTTTCTACTTGTGGAGCTTTTAGTTGAGGAGTCTCTAGTTGCTGAGTCTCTAGTTGTGCAATTTCTAGTTGTGGATTTTCTAGTTGGGGATTTTCTTGTTACGGAGTTTCTGGTTGTGGAGTTTCTAGTTGCGGAGTTTCTAGTTGTGGAGTCTGTAGTATTGAAGTCTGTTGTATTGGAGTTTCTAGTTGTGAAGTTCCTAGGTAAGGAGTCTCTATTTGTGGAGTTTTTTTTTGCAGAGTTGCTAGTTGCAGTGTTTCTAACTGTGGAGTCTGTAGTTGTGGAGTTTCTAGTTGTTGAGTTTCCAGTTGTGGAGTTTCTAGTTGTGGAGTTTCGAGTTGCAGAGTATCAAGTTGTGGAGTTTCTAGTTGCAAAGTCTCTAGTTGTGGAGTTTCTAGTTGCGGAGTTTCTAGCTGTGGAGTTTCTAGTTGCGGAGTCTCTAGTTGTGCAGTCTCTAGTTGTGGAGCCTCTAGTTGTGGAGTTTCTAGTTGCGGACATTCTAGATGTGGAGTTTCTAGTTGCGGAGTTTCTAGTTGCAGAGTCTCTAGTTGTGGAGTTTGTAGTGGCGGACATTCTTGCTCTGGAGTTTCTAGTTGCGGAGTTTCTAGTTACGGAGTTTCTAGTTGCAGAGTTTCTAAATGTGGAGTCTCTAGTTGTGGAGTTTCTAGTTGTTGAGTTGTCAGTTGTGGAGTTTCTAGTTGCGGAGTTTCTAGTTGTGTAGTTCTAAGTTGTGGAGTTTCTACTTGAGTTTATAGTTCTGGAGTTTCTAGTTGCTGAGTTTCGAGTTGCAGAGTATCAAGTTGTGGAGTTTCTAGTTGCGGAGTCTCTAGTTGTGGAATTTCTAGTTGCAGGGTTTCTAGCTGTGGAGTTTGTAGTTGCAGAGTCTCTAGTTGTCCAGTCTCTAGTTGTGGAGTCTCTAGTTGTGGAGTTTCTAGTTGCGGACATTCTAGCTGTGCAGTTCCTAGTTGCGAAGTTTCGAGTTACAGAGTTTCTAAATGTGCAGTCTCTAGTTGTAGAGTTTCTAGTTGTTGAGTTTCCAGTTGTGGAGTTTCTAGTTGTGGAGTGTCTGGTTGTGGGGTTTCCAGTTGTGGAATTATAGGTTTGGAGTTTCTAGTTGTCGGGTTTCTAGGTGCGGAGTTTCTGGTTATGAATTTTTTAGTTGCAGAGTTTCGAGTTGCAGAGTTTCAAGTTGTGGAGTTTCTAGTTGCGGAGTCTCTAGTTTTGGAGTTTCTAGTTGCGGAGTTTCTAGCTGTGGAGTTTCTAGTTGCAGAGTCTCTAGTTGTGCAGGCTCTAGTTGTGGAGTCTCTAGTTCTGGAGTTTCTAGTTGTGGAGTTTCTATTTGAGGAGTTTCTAGCTGTGGAGTTTCTAGTTGCGGAGTTTCTAGTTGCGGACTTCCCTGTTACGGAGTTTCTGCTTGTGGAGTTTGTAGTTGCGGAGTTTCTAGTTAAGGAGTCTGTAGTATTGGAGTCTGTTGTATTGGAGTTTCTAGTTGTGGAGTTCCTAGGTATGGAGTCTCTATTTGTGGAGTTTCTATTTGCGGAGTTTCTAGTTGCAGAGTTTCTAACTGTGGAGTCTCTAGTTGTGGAGTTTCTAGTTGCGGAGTTTCTAGCTGTGGAGTTTCTAGTTGCGGAGTCTCTAGTTGTGCAGTCTCTAGTTGTGGAGTCTCTAGTTGTGGACTTTCTAGTTGCGGACATTCTAGCTGTGGTGTTTCTATTTGCGAAGTTTCTAGTTGCAGAGTTTCTAGTTGTGGAGTTTCTAGTTGTGGAGTTTCTAGTTGCGGAGTTTCTAGTTGTGGAGTTTCTAGTTGTGGAGTTACTGGTTTTGGAGTTTCAAGTTGTGGAATTTAGAGGTGTGTAGTTTGGAGTTGTCGGGTTTCTAGTTGCGGAGTTTCTAGTTGTGGAGTTTGTAGTGTTCGAGTTTCTAGTTGTGGAGTTTTCAGTTGTGGAGTCTCCAGTTTTGGAGTCTCTAGTTGTGGAGTTTCTAGTTGTGAAGTTTATAGTTGTGGATTTTCTAGTTGCGGAGTTTCTAGTTGCGGAGTTTCTAATTGTAGAGTTTCTAGTTGTGGAGTTTCTAGTTGTGGAATTTATAGTTGTTGAATATCTAGTTGTGGTGTTTCAAGTTGTGGTGTTTCTATCTGTGGAGTTTCTAGTTGTGGAGTTTCTAGGTGTGGAGTTTCTATGGAGTTTTTAGTTTTCGAGTTTCTAGTTGTAGAATTTCTAGTTGCAGAGTTCCAAGTTGTAGGGTTTCTAGTTTTTGAAATTCTAGCTGTTGAGTTTCTACTTATAGAATCTCTAGTCGTGGAGTTTCTAGTTGTGTAGTTTCTATCTGAGGAGTTTCTAAATGCGAAGTTTCTAGTTGTGCAGTCTCTAGTTGGGGAGTCTCTAGTTGTGGAGTTTTTAGTTGTGGAGTTTTTAGTTGTGGAGTTTCTTGTTGTGAAGTTTCTAGTTCTGAAATTTCTAGTTGCAGAGGTTCTAAATGTGGAGTTTCTATTTGTGGAGTTTCTAGTTGTGGAGTTTCTAGTTGCGGAGTTTTTAGTTG
>NW_027465000.1:23294-53015 GCF_043290135.1 Rhipicephalus microplus
CAGCTAGAAACTCCACAACTAGAAACTCCACAACTTGAAACCCAACAAATAGATACTCATCAACTAAAGACTCCACAACTTGAAACACCACAACTAGATACTCCACAACTACAAATTCCGCAACTAGAAACTCCACAACTAGAAACTCCGCAACTAGAAACTCCCCAACTAGAAACTCCACAACTAGAATCTCTGCAACTAGAAACTCCGCAACTAGAAACTCTGAAACTAGAAACTCCGCAACTAGAAACTCCACAGCTAGTAACCTTGCAACTAGAAACTCTGAAACTAGAAACTCCGCAACTAGAAACTCCACAGCTAGTAACTCCGCAACTAGAAACTCCACAACTTGAAACTCCGCCACGAGAATCTCCACAACTAGAAAACTCCGCAACTAGAAACTCTGCAACGAAAACTCCGCAACTAGAAATTCCACAGCTAGAAACTCCACAACTAGAAACTCCACAAATAGAAACTCCACAACTACGAACCTCACAACAAGAAACTCCACTAGAAACTCTGCAACTAGAAACTCCACAACTAGAAAACGCCACAACTAGAAACTCTGCAACTAGAAACTGCGCAAATAGAAACTCAACAGCTAAAAACTCCACACCTTGAAACACCACAACTAGATACTCCACAACTACAAATTGCACAACTAGAAATTCCACAACTAGAAACTCCACAACTAGAAACTCCGCAACCAGAAACTCAACAGTTAGAAACTCCACAACTTGAGACTTCACAACTAGAAACTCGGCAACTAGAATCTCCAAAACTAGAAACTCGGCAACTAGAAAACTCCGCAACTACAAGCTCCGCAACCTGAACCCACAGCTAGAAACCCCACAACTTGAGACTTCACAAATAGAAACTCGTCAACTAGAAACTCAACAACTCGAAACTCCACAGCTAGAAACTCCTCAACTAGAAACTCCACAACTTGAGAGTTCGCAACTAGAAACTCCACTACTAGAAACTCCACAACCACGAACCTCACAACTAGAAACTCCACAACTAGAAACTCCGCAACTGGACACTCCACAGCCAGAAACTCGACAACTAGAAACTCCACATCTAGGAACTCTGCAACAACAAACTCCACAACTAGAAACTTCGCAACTAGAAACCCGAAAACTAGAAACTCAATAACTAGAAACTCCACACCTATAAATTCCAACCGTTGAAAGTCCACAACTAAAAAATCCATAACTAGAAACTCCATAAGCCGAAACTCCGCAACTAGAAACTCCCCAACTAGAAACTCCACAACTAGAAACTCTGCAACTAGAAACTCCGCAACTAGAAAGCCGACCACTAGAAACTCCACAAATGGAAACTCCACACCTATAAATTCCACAACTTGAAACTCCACAGCTAGAAACTCCACAACTGGAAATTCCACAACTGGAAACTCCACGGCTAGAAAGTCCACAACTAGAAACTCTGCAACCTAAAACTCCGCAACTAGAAACTCCACAGCTAGAAAATCCACCACTAGAAACTCCACAACTAGCAACTCCACAACTACAGACTCCACAACTAGAAAACTCCGCAACTAGAAACTCGCAACTAGACACTCCGAAACTAGGAACTCTACAACTTCAAAATCCCCAACTAGAAACTCCGCAACTTGAAACTCCACAACTAGATACTCCACAACTAGAAACTCCCCAACTAGAAACTCCACAACTTGAAACTCCGCAACTAGAAACTCCGCAACTAGAAACTTCACAACTAGGAAACTCCGCAACTAGAAACTCTGCAACTAGAAACTCCGCATTTAGAAACTCCACAGCCAGAAACTTCACAACTTCAAACACCACAACTAGATACTCCACAACTACGAATTCCACAACTAGAAACTCCACAACTAGAAACTCCGCAACTAGAAGCTCCGCAACTAGAATTTCCAATACTCCACAAGTTGAAACCCAACAAATAGATACTCCAGAACTACAGACTCCACAACTTGAAACACCACAACTAGATACTCCACAACCACAAATTCCGCAACTAGAAACTCCACAACTTGAAACTCGGCAACTAGAAACTCCACAGCTAGAAACTCCACAACTTGAGACTTCGCAACTAGAAACTCAACAACTAGAAACTCCACCACTAGAAGCTCCACAACTAGGAACTCTACAACTTGAAAATCCACAACTAAAAACTCCACAACTTGAAACTCCACAACTTGATACTCCACAACTACAAACTCCACAACTTGAAACTCCGCAACTAGAAACTCCGCAACTAGAAACTCCACAACTAGGAAACTCCGCAACTAGAAACTCTGCAACTAGAAACTCCGCATTTAGAAACTCCACAGCCAGAAACTTCACTACTTCAAACACCACAAACTAGATACTCCACAACTACGAATTCCACAACTAGAAACTCCACAACTAGAAACTCCGCAACTAGAAGCTCCGCAAATTGAATTTCCACAGCTAGAAACTCCACAACTTGAGACTTCGCAACTAGAAACTCGGCAACTAGAAACCCATCAACCAGAAATTCCACAAGTTGAAACCCAACAAATAGATACTCCACAACTACAGACTCCACAACTTGAAACACCACAACTAGATACTCCACAACTACAAATTCCGCAACTAGAAACTCCACAACTTGAAACTCCGCAACTAGAAACTCCACAGCTAGAAACTCCTCAACTTGAGACTTCGCAACTAGAAATGCAGCAACTAGAAACTCAACAACTAGAAACTCCATCACTAGAAACTCCACAACTAGGAACTCTACAACTTGAAAATCCACAGCAAAAAACTCCACAACTTGAAACTCCACAACTTGATACTCCACAACTACAAACTCCACAACTAGAAACTCCACAACTTGAAACTCCGCAACTAGAAACTCCGCCACTAGAATCTCCACAACTAGAAAACTCCGCAACCAGAAACTCTGCGACCAGAAACTCCGCAACTAGAAACTCCACAGCTAGAAACTCCACAACTAGAAACTCCACAACTAGAGACTCCACAACTAGAAACACCACAACTACGAACCCCACTACTAGAAACTCTGCAACTAGGAACTCTACAACTTCAAAATCCACAACTAGAAACTCCACAACTTGAAACTCCACAACTAGATACTCCACAACTACAAACTCCACAACTAGAAACTCCACAACGAGAAACTCCACACCTTGAAACTCCGCAACAAGAAACTCCGCAACTAGAAACTCCACAACTAGAAAACTCCGCAACTATAAACTCTGCAAGTAGATACTCCGCAACTTGAAACTCCACAGCTAGAAACTCCACAACTTGAAACACCACAACTAGATACTCCACAACTACAAAATCCACAACTAGAAACTCCACAACTGGAAACTCCGCGACTAGAAACTCCACAACTAGAAACCTCCGCAACTAGAAACTCTGCTACTAGATACTCCGCAACTAGAAACTCTGCAACTAGAAACTCTGCAACTAGAAATTCCGCAGCTAGAAACTCCACAGCTAAAACCCCACAACTATAAACTTCACAACTAGAAACTCAACAACTAGAGACTGCACAACTAGAGACTCCGCAACAAGAAACTCCGTAACTAGAAACTCCGCAACTAGAAACTCCACAACTTGAAACTCTGCAGCTCGAAACTCTGCAACTAGAAAATCAACAACTATAAACTCAAGTAGAAAGTCCCCAACTGGAAACTCCGCAGCTAGAACCTCCGCAACTAGAAAATCCACAACTAGAAATTTCACAACTAGAAACTCCCCAACAAGAAACTCCACAACTAGAAACTCCACATCTAGAAACTCCACAACTAGAGACTGCACAACTAGAGACTTTGCATTTAGAAAGTCCTCTGATTGAAATTATACAACTAGAAACTCCACGACTAGAGATTCCATAAGTAGAAACTCTACAGCTAGAATTTCCACAACTAGAAACCCCACAACTAGAAACTCCACAACTAGGAACTCTGGAAATAGAAACTCCAACACTAGAAACTCTGCAACTAGAAACTGCGCAACTAGAAACTCCATACATAGAAACCCCACAACTATAAACTTCATAACTAGAAACTCAACAACTAGAGACTGCACAACTAGAGACTCCGCAACTAGAAACTCCACACCTAGAAACTCCGCAACTAGAAACTCCACAACTGGAAACTCTGCCACGAGAATCTCCACAACTAGAAAAATCCACAACTAGAAAACTCCGCAACTAGAAACTCTGCAACTAGAAACTCCACAAGTAGAAGCTCCACAGCTAGAAACTCCACAACTGGAAACTCCACAACTAGAGACTCCATAACTGGAAACTCCACAACTATGAACCCCAAAACTACGAACCCCACTACTAGAAACTCCACAACTAGAAACTCCACAACTAGAGACTCCACAACTAGAAACTCCACAACTACAAACTCCACAACTAGAAACTCCACAACTATTAACTCCACACCTTGAAACTCCGCAACTAGAAACTCCACAACTAGAAAACTCCGCAACTAGAAACTCTGCAACTAGATACTCCGCAATTTGAAACTCCACAGCTAGAAACTCCACAACTTGAAATACCACAATTAGATACTCCACAACTACAAATTCCATAACTAGAAACTCCACAACTGGAAACTCCACAACTAGAGACTCCATAACTGGAAACTCCACAACTATGAACCCCAAAACTACGAACCCCACTACTAGAAACTCCACAACTAGAAACTCCACAACTAGAGACTCCACAACTAGAAACTCCACAACTACAAACTCCACAACTAGAAACTCCACAACTAGAAACTCCACACCTTGAAACTCCGCAACTAGAAACTCCACAACTAGAAAACTCCGCAACTAGAAACTCTGCAACTAGATACTCCGCAACTTGAAACTCCACAGCTAGAAACTCCACAACTTGAAATACCACAATTAGATACTCCACAACTACAAATTCCATAACTAGAAACTCCACAACTGGAAACTCCGCAACTAGAAACTCCACAACTAGAAAACTCCGCAACTAGAAACTCTGCAACTAGATACTCCACAACTAGAAACTCCACAGCTAGTAACTCCACAACTTGAAACACCACAACTAGATACTCCACAACTACAAATTCCACAACTAGAAACTCCACAACTGGAAACTCCGCAACTAGAAACTCGGCAACTAGAAACTCCACAACTTGAGACTTCGCAAATAGAAACTCGTCAACCAGAAACTCAACAACTAGAAACTCCACAGCTAGAAACTCCCCAACCAGAAACTCCACAACTTGAAACTCCACAACTAGAAACTCTGCAACTAGAAACTCCGACACTAGAAAATCTGCAACTAGAAACTGCGCAACTAGAAACTTCATAGCTAGAAACCCCACAACTATAAACTTCATAACTAGAAACTCAACAACTAGAGACTGCACAACTAGAGACTCCGCAACTAGAAACTCCGCAGCTAGAAACTCCGCAACTAGAAACTCCACAACTTGAAACTCTGCAACTCGAAACTCTGCAACTATAAAATCCACAACTATAAACTCAAGTAGAAACTCCCCAACTGGAAACTCCGCAACTAGAAACTCCGCAACTAGAAAATCCACAACTAGAAACTTCACAACTACAATCTCCCCAACAAAAACTCCACAACTAGAGACTGCACAACTAGAGACTTTGCATTTAGAAACTTCTCAGATGGAAACTACACAACTAGAAACACCAGGACTAGAGATTCCATAAGTAGAAACTCCACAGCTAGAATTTCCACAACTAGAAACCCCTCAACTAGAAATTCCATCTCTAGAAACTCTGCAAATAGAAAATCTACAACTAGAAACTCGAAAACTAATAACTCCAACTAGAAACTCCACAACTAGAAACTTCACAACAAGAAACTCCACAAATGGACACTCCACAACTAGAAAACTCCACAAATATAGACTCCACAACTAGGAACTCCACAAGTTGAGACTCCACAACTAGAAACTACACAGATTGAAACTCCACAACTAGAAACTCCGCAACTGAAAACACCAACACTAGAAAATCCACAACTAGAAACTCCAACACTACAAACTCGGCAACTAGAAACCCGAACACTAGAAACTCCACAAATAGAAACTCCGCAACTAGGAACTCTACAACTTCAAAATCCACAACTAGAAACTCCACAATTTGAAACTCCACAACTAGATACTCCACAACTACAAACTCCACAACTTGAAACTCCCCAACTAGAAGCTCCACAACTTGAAACTCCGCAACTAGAAACTCCGAAACTAGAAACTCCACAACTAGAAAACTCCGCAACGTGAAACTCTGCAACTAGGAACTCCGCAATTAGAAACTCCACAGCTAGAAACTTCACTACTTAAAACACCACAACTAGATACTTCACAACTACGAATTCCACAACTAGAAACTCCACAACTAGAAACTCCACAACTAGAAACTCCGAAACTAGAAGCTCCGCAACTAGAATTTCCACAGCTAGAAACTCCACATCTTGAGACTTCACAACTAGAAACTCGGCAACTAGAAACCCAACAACCAGAAACTCAACAACTAGAAACTCCACAAGTTGAAACCCAACAAATAGATACTCCACAACTACAGACTCCACAACTTGAAACACCACAACTAGATACTCCACAACTACAAATTCCGTAACTAGAAACTCCACAACTGGAAACTCCGCAACTAGAAACTCCGCAGATAGAAACTACACAACTAGGAACTCTACAACTTCAAAATCCACAACTAAAAACTTCTCAACTTGAAACTCCACAACTAGATACTCCACAACTACAAACTCCACAACTAGAAACTCCACAACCTGAAACTCCGCGACCAGAAACTCCGCAACTAAAAACTCCACAACTAGAAACTCCACAAGTAGAAACTCCACAACTAAAAACTCCACAACTTTAAACACAACAACTAGATACTCCACTACTACAAATTCCACAATTAGAAACTCCACAACTGGAAACTCCGCAACTAAAAACTCCCCCACTAGAAACTTTTGAGCTAGAAACTCCACAACTTGAGATTTCGCGAATAGAAACTCGTCAATTGGAAACTCAACCGCTAGAAACTCCACAGCTAGAAACTCCACAACTAGACACTCAACAACTAGAAACTCTACACCTATAAATTCCACAACTTGAAACTCCACAATTAAAACTCCACAACTAGAAACTCCCCAACTAGAAACTCCACAACTTGAAACTCCGCAACTAGAAACTCCGCAACTAGAAACTCCACAACTAGGAAACTCCGCAACTAGAAACTCTGCAACTAGAAACTCCACACCTTGAAACACCACAACTAGATGCTCCACAACTACAAATTGCACAACTAGAAATTCCACAAATAGAAACTCCACAACTAGAAACTCCGCAACCAGAAACTCAAAAGCTAGAAACTCCACAACTTAAGACTTCGCAACTAGAAACTCGGCAACTAGAATCTCCAAAACTAGAAACTCGGCAACTAGAAACTCCGCGACTACAAGCTCCGCAACCTGCACCCACAGCTAGAAACCCCCCAACTTGAGACTTCACAAATAGAAACTCGTCAACTAGAAACTCAACAACTCGAAACTCCACAGCTACAAACTCCTCAACTAGAAACTCCACAACTTGAGTGTTCGCAACTAGAAACTCCACAACTAGAAACTCCACAACTAGAGACTCCACAACTAGAAACTCCACCACTAGAAACTCGACAACCACGAACCTCACAACTAGAAACTCCACAACTAGAAACTCCGCAACTGGACCCTCCACAGCCAGAAACTCGACAACTAGAAACTCCACATCTAGGAACTCCGCAAGCACAAACTCCAAAACTAGAAACTTCGCAACTAGAAACCCGGCAACTAGAAACTCAACAACTAGAAACTCCACACCTATATATTCCAACCCTTGAAACTCCACAACTAAAAGTCCATAACTAGAAACTCCATAAGCCGAAACTCCGCAACTAGAAACTCCGCAAGTAGAAAGCCGACCACTAGAAACTCCACAAATGGAAAATCCACACCTATAAATTCCACAACTTGAAACTCCACAGCTAGAAACTCCACAACTGGAAATTCCACAACTGGAAACTCCACGGCTAGAAAGTCCACAACTAGAAACTCTGCAACTTAAAACTCCACAACTAGAAACTCCACAGCTAGAAAATCCACCAGTAGAAACTCCACAACTAGCAACTCCACAACTACAGACTCCGCAACTAGAAAACTCCGCAAATAGAAACTCGCAACTAGACACTCCGCAACTAGGAACTCTACAACTTCAAAATCCCCAACTAGAAACTCCGCAACTTGAAACTCCACAACTAGATACTCCACAACTAGAAACTCCCCAACTAGAAACTCCACAACTTGAAACTCCGCAACTAGAAACTCCGCAACTAGAAACTTCACAACTAGGAAACTCCGCAACTAGAAACTCTGCAACTAGAAACTCCGCATTTAGAAACTCCACAGCCAGAAACTTCACTACTTCAAACACCACAACTAGATACTCAACAACTACGAATTCCACAACTAGAAACTCCACAACTAGAAACTCCGCAACTAGAAGCTCCGCAACTAGAATTTCCAATACTCCACAAGTTGAAACCCAACAAATAGATACTCCACAACTACAGACTCCACAACTTGAAACACCACAACTAGATACTCCACAACCACAAATTCCGCAACTAGAAACTCCACAACTTGAAACTCCGCAACTAGAAACTCCACAGCTAGAAACTCCACAACTTGAGACTTCGCAACTAGAAACTCAGCAACTAGAAACTCAACAACTAGAAACTCCACCACTAGAAACTCCACAACTAGGAACTCTACAACTTGAAAATCCACAACTAAAAACTCCACAACTTGAAACTCCACAACTTGATACTCCACAACTACAAACTCCACAACTAGAAACTCCACAACTTGAAACTCCGCTACTAGAAACTCCGCTACTAGAATCTCCACAACTAGAAAACTCCGCAACCAGAAACTCTGCAACCAGAAACTCCGCAACTAGAAACTCCACAGCTAGAAACTCCCCAACTAGAAACTCCACAACTAGAGACTCCACAACTAGAAACTCCCCAACAAGAAACTCCACTAGAAACTCCACATCTAGAAACTCCACAACTAGAGACTGCACAACTAGAGGCTTTGCATTTAGAAAGTCCTCTGATTGAAATTATACAACTAGAAACTCCACGACTAGAGATTCCATAAGTAGAAACTCTACAGCTAGAATTTCCACAACTAGAAACCCCTCAACTAGAAACTCCACAACTAGGAACTCTTGAAATAGAAAATCTACAACTAGAAACTCGAAAACTAAAAACTCCAACTAGAAACTCCACAACTAGAAACTTCACAACTAGAAACTCCACAAATGGACACTCCACAACTAGAAACTCCACAACTAGAGACTCCACAACTAGGAACTCCACAAATTGAGACTCCACAACTAGAAACTACACAGATTTAAACTCCACAACTTGAAACTTCGCAACTAGAAACTCCGCAACTAAAAACTCCACAACTAGAAATTCCACAACTAGAAACTCCACAACTAGAAACTCCGCAACTAGAAACCCGACCACTAGAAACTCCACAAATGAAACTCCACACCTATAAATTCCACAACTTGAAACTCCACAGCTAGAAACTCCACAACTGGAAATTCCACAACTAGAAACTCCGCAGCTAGAAAGTCAACAACTAGAAACTCTGCAACTAGAAACTCCGCAACTAGAAACTCCACAGCTAGAAAATCCACCACTAGAAACTCCACAACTAGCAACTCCACAACTACAGACTCCGCAACTAGAAAACTCCGCAACTAGAAACTCCCAACTAGACACTCCGCAACTAGGAACTCTACAACTTCAAAATCCACAACTAGAAACTCCGCAACTTGAAACTCCACAACTAGATACTCCACAACTACAAACTCCACAACTAGAAACTCCCCAACTAGAAACTCCACAACTTGAAAATCCGCAACTAGAAACTCCGCAACTAGAAACTCCACAACTAGAAAACTCCGCAACTAGAAACTCTGCAACTAGAAACTCCGCATTTAGAAACTCCACAGCTAGAAACTTCACTACTTCAAAAAAACTCCGCAACTAGAAACTCCACAACTAGAAAACTCCGCAACTAGAAACTCTGCAACTAGAAACTCCGCATTTAGAAACTCCACAGCTAGAAACTTCACTACTTCAAACACCACAGCCAGATAATCCACAACTACGAATCCCACAACTAGAAACTCTACAACCAGAAACTCCGCAACTAGAAACTCCACAGCTAGAAACTCCACAACTAAAAACTCCACAACTAGAGACTCCACAACTAGAAACTCCACAACTACGAACCCCACATGTAGAATCTCTGAAACTAGGAACTCTACAACTTCAAAATTCACAACTAGATACTCCGCAACTAGAAACTCCACAGCTAGAAACTCCACTACTTGAAATACCACAACTAGATACTCCACAACTACAAATTCCACAACTAGAAACTCCACAACTGTAAACTCCGCAACTAGAAACTCCACAACTAGAAAACTCCGCAACTAGAAACTCTGCAACTAGATACTCCGCAACTAGAAACTCCACAGCTGAAAACTCCACAACTTGAAACACCACAACTAGATACTCCACAACTTCAAATTCCACAACTAGAAACTCCACAACTGGAAACTCTGCAACTAGAATCTCGGCAACTAGAAACTCCACAACTTGATACTTCGCAAATAGAAACTCGTCAACTAGAAACTCAATAACTAGAAACTCCACAGCTAGAAACTCCACAACCAGAAACTTCACAACTTGAAACTTAACAAATAGATACTCCTCAACTACAGACTCCACACCTTGAAACACCACAACTAGATACTTCACCGCTACAATTCCGAAACTAGAAACTCCACAACTAAAAACTCCAACACTAGAAACACCCCAACTAGAAACTCCACAACTAGAAACTCTGCAACTAGAAACTCCAACACTAGAAACTCTGCAACTAGAAACTGCGCAACTAGAAACTCCATAGCTAGAAACCCCACAACTATAAACTTCATAACTAGAAACTCAACAACTAGAGACTGCACAACTAGACACTCCGCAACTAGAAACTCCACACCTAGAAACTCCGCTACTAGAAACTCCACAACTGGAAACTCTGCCACGAGAATCTCCACAACTAGAAAACTCCACAACTAGAAAACTTCGCAACTAGAAACTCTGCAACTAGAAACTCCACAAGTAGAAGCTCCACAGCTAGAAACTCCACAACTAGAAACTCCACAACTAGAGACTCCATAACTGGAAACTCCACAACTATGAACCCCAAAACTACGAACCCCACTACTAGAAACTCCACAACTAGAAACTCCACAACTTGAGACTTCGCAACTAGAAACTCCACAACTGGAAACTCCACTACTAGAGACTCCACAACTAGAAAACTCCACAACTAGAAACTCAACAACTACGAACCTCACAACTAGAACTCCACAACTTGGAACTCTGCAACTAGAAACTCCACAACTAGAAAACTCTGCAACTAGAAACTCTGCAACTAGAAACTCCGCAACTAGAAACTCCACAGCTAGAAACTCCACAACTTGAAACGCCACAACTAGATACTCCACAATTACATATTCCTCAACTAGAAACTCCACAACTAGAAACTCCGCAACTAGAAACTCCGCAACTAGAAACTCCACAGCTAGAAACTCCACAACTTGAAACTCTGCAGCTCGAAACTCCACAACTACAAACCCCACAACTACGAACCCCAAAACTAGAAACTCCACAACTCGAAACTCCACAACTTGAGAGTTCGCAACAAGAAACTTCACAACTAGAAACTCCACAACTAGAGACTCCACAACTAGAAACTCCTCACTAGAAACTCCACAACTACGAACCTCACAACTATAAACTCCACAACTAGAAACTCCGCAACTGCAAAATCCACAGCCAGAAACTCCACAACTAGAAACTCCACATCTAGAAATTCCGCAACAACAAACTCCACAACTAGAAACTCCACAACTAGAAATTCCACAACTAGAGACTCAACAACTAGAGACTCCTCATCTAAAAGCTCCCCAACTAGAAACTTTACAACTAGAAACTCCGCAACTAGGAACCCGACAACTGGAAACTCAACAACTAGAAACTCCACACCTACGAATTCCACAACTTGAAACTCCACAACTAAAACTCAGAAACTAAAACTTCAGAACTAGAAACTCCACAACTCGAAACTGCGCAACTAGATACTCCCCAAATAGAAACTCCACAACTAGAAACTCCACAACAAAAAAACTCCGCAACTAGAAACTCGACAACTTGAAACTCCACAACTAGAAACTCCGCAACTAAAAACCTCCACAACTAGAAATTCCACAACTAGAAACTCCACAACTAGAAACTCCGCAACTAGAAACCCGACCACTAGAAACTCCACAAATGGAAACTCCCCAACTATAAACTCCACAACTTGAAAATCCGCAACTAGAAACTCCGCAACTAAAAACTCCACAACTAGAAAACTCCGCAACTAGAAACTCTGCAACTAGAAACTCCGCATTTAGAACTCCACAGCTAGAAACTTCACTACTTCAAACACCACAACTAGATAGTCCACAACTACGAATCCCACAACTAGAAACTCTACAACCAGAAACTCCGCAACTAGAAACTCCACAGCTAGAAACTCCACAACTAGAGACTCCACAACTAGAGACTCCACAACTAGAAACTCCACAACTACGAACCCCACATGTAGAAACTCTGAAACTAGGAACTCTACAACTTCAAAATTCACAACTAGATACTCCGCAACTAGAAACTCCGCAACTAGAAACTCCACAACTAGGAAACTCCGCAACTAGAAACTCTGCAACTAGAAACTCCGCATTTAGAAACTCCACAGCCAGAAACTTCACTACTTCTAACACCACAACTAGATACTCCACAACTACGAATTCCACAACTAGAAACTCCACAACTAGAAACTCCGCAACTAGAAGCTCCGCAACTAGAATTTCCACAGCTAGAAACTCCACAACTTGAGACTTCGCAACTAGAAACTCGGCAACTAGAAACCCATCAACCAGAAACTCCACAATTAGAAACTCCACAAGTTGAAACCCAACAAATAGATACTCCACAACTACAGACTCCACAACTTGAAACACCACAACTAGATACTCCACAACTACAAATTCCGCAACTAGAAACTCCACAACTTGAAACTCCGCAACTAGACACTCCACAGCTAGAAACTCCACAACTTGAGACTTCGCAACTAGAAACTCAGCAACTAGAAACTCAACAACTAGAAACTCCATCACTAGAAACTCCACAACTAGGAACTCTACAACTTGAAAATCCACAACTAAAAACTCCACAACTTGAAACTCCACAACTTGATACTCCACAACTTGAAACTCCACAACTTGATACTCCACAACTTGAAACTCCGCAACTAGAAACTCCGCCACTAGAATCTCCACAACTAGAAAACTCCGCAACCAGAAACTCTGACACCAGAAACTCCGCAACTAGAAACTCCACAGCTAGAAACTGCACAACTAGAAACTCCACAACTAGAGACTCTACAACTAGAAACTCCACAACTACGAACCCCACTACTAAAAACTCTGCAACTAGAAACTCCACAACTACAAACTCCACAACTAGAAACTCCACAACTAGAAACTCCACACCTTCAAACTCCGCAACAAGAAACTCCGCAACTAGAAAATCCACAACTAGAAAACTCCGCAACTAGAAACTCTGCAACTAGATACTCCGCAACTTGAAACTCCACAGCTAGAAACTCCGCAACTTGAAACACCACAACTAGAGACTCCACAACTACAAATTCTACGACTAGAAACTCCACAACTGGAAACTCCGCGAATAGAAACTCGACAACTAGAAACCTCCACAACTACAAACTCTGCAACTAGATACTCCGCAACTAGAAACTCTGCAACTAGAAACTCTGCAACTAGAAACTCTGCAACTAGAAATTCCGCAACTAGAAACTCCACAGCTAAAAACCCCACAACTATAAACTTCAAAACTAGAAACTCAACAACTAGAGACTGCACAACTAGAGACTCCGCAACTAGAAACTCCGTAACTAGAAACTCCGCAACTAGAAACTCCACAACTTGAAACTCTGCAGCTCAAAACTCTGCAACTAGAAAATCCACAACTATAAACTCAAGTAGAAACTCCCCAACTGGAAACTCCGCAGCTAGAACCTCCGCAACTAGAAAATCCACAACTAGAAACTTCACAACTAGAAACTCCCCAACAAGAAACTCCACAACTAGAAACTCCACATCTAGAAACTCCACAACTAGAGACTGCACAACTAGAGACTTTGCATTTAGAAAGTCCTCTGATTGAAATTATACAACTACAAACTCCACGACTAGAGATTCCATAAGTAGAAACTTTACAGCTAGAATTTCCACAACTAGAAACCCCTCAACTAGAAACTCCACAACTAGGAACTCTGGAAATAGAAAATCTACAACTAGAAACTCGAAAACTAAAAACTCCAACTAGAAACTCCTCAACTAGAAACTTCACAACTAGAAACTCCACAAATGGGCACTCCACAACTAGAAACTCCACAACTAGAGACTCCACAACTAGGAACTCCACAAATTGAGACTCCACAACTAGAAACTACACAGATTTAAACTCCGCAACTTGAAACTTCGCAACTAGAAACTCCGCTACTAAAACTCCACAACTAGAAATTCAACAACTAGAAACTCCACAACTAGAAACTCCGCAACTAGAAACCCGACCACTAGAAACTCCACAAATGGAAACTCCACACCTATAAATTCCACAACTTGAAACTCCACAGCTAGAAACTCCACAACTGGAAATTCCACAACTAGAAACTCCGCAGCTAGAAAGTCCACAACTAGAAACTCTGCAACTAGAAACTCCGCAACTAGAAACTCCACAGCTAGAAAATCCACCACTAGAAACTCCACAACTAGCAACTCCACAACTACAGACTCCGCAACTAGAAAACTCCGCAACTAGAAACTCCCAACTAGACACTCCGCAACTAGGAACTCTACAACTTCAAAATCCACAACTAGAAACTCCGCAACTTGAAACTCCACAACTAGATACTCCACAACTACAAACTCCACAACTAGAAACTCCCCAACTATAAACTCCACAACTTGAAAATCCGCAACTAGAAACTCCGCAACTAAAAACTCCACAACTAGAAAACTCCGCAACTAGAAACTCTGCAACTAGAAACTCCGCATTTAGAAACTCCACAGCTAGAAACTTCACTACTTCAAACACCACAACTAGATAGTCCACAACTACGAATCCCACAACTAGAAACTCTACAACCAGAAACTCCGCAACTAGAAACTCCACAGCTAGAAACTCCACAACTAGAGACTCCACAACTAGAGACTCCACAACTAGAAACTCCACAACTACGAACCCCACATGTAGAAACTCTGAAACTAGGAACTCTACAACTTCAAAATTCACAACTAGATACTCCGCAACTAGAAACTCCACAGCTAGAAACTCCACTACTTAAAACACCACAACTAGATACTCCACAACTACAAATTCCACAACTAGAAACTCCACAACTGTAAACTCCGCAACTAGAAACTCCACAACTAGAAAACTCCGCAACTAGAAACTCTGCAACTAGATACTCCGCAACTAGAAACTCCACAGCTGAAAACTCCACAACTTGAAACACCACAACTAGATACTCCACAACTTCAAATTCCACAACTAGAAACTCCACAACTGGAAACTCCGCAACTAGAAACTCGGCAACTAGAAACTCCACAACTTGAGACTTCGCAAATAGAAACTCGTCAACTAGAAACTCAATAACTAGAAACTCCACAGCTAGAAACTCCACAACCAGAAACTTCACAACTTGAAACCCAACAAATAGATACTCCTCAACTACAGACTCCACAACTTGAAACACCACAACTAGATACTTCACCGCTACAAATTCCGAAACTAGAAAATCCACAACTAAAAACTCCAACACTAGAAACACCCCAACTAGAAACTCCACAACTAGAAACTCTGCAACTAGAAACTCCGACACTAGAAACTCTGCAACTAGAAACTGCGCAACTAGAAACTCCATAGCTAGAAACCCCACAACTATAAACTTCATAACTAGAAACTCAACAACTAAAGACTGCACAACTAGAGACTCCGCAACTAGAAACTCCACACCTAGAAACTCCGCAACTAGAAACTCCACAACTGGAAACTCCACAACTAGAGACTCCATAACTGGAAACTCCACAACTATGAACCCCAAAACTACGAACCCCACTACTAGAAACTCCACAACTAGAAACTCCACAACTTGAGACTTCGCAACTAGAAACTCCACAACTGGAAACTCCACTACTAGAGACTCCACAACTAGAAACTCCACAACTAGAAACTCAACAACTACGAACCTCACAACTAGAAACTCCACAACTTGGAACTCTGCAACTAGAAACTCCACAACTAGAAAACTCCGCAACTAGAAACTCTGCAACTAGAAACTCCGCAACTAGAAACTCCACAGCCAGAAACTCCACAACTTGAAACGCCACAACTAGATACTCCACAATTACAAATTCCTCAACTAGAAACTCCACAACTAGAAACTCCGCAACTAGAAACTCCGCAACTAGAAACTTCACAGCTAGGAACTCCACAACATGAAACTTCGCAACTAGAAACTCAACAACTAGAGACTGCACAACTAGAGACTCCGCAACTAGATACTCCGTAACTAGAAACTCCGCAACTAGAAACTCCACAACTTGAAACTCTGCAGCTCGAAACTCCACAACTACAAACCCCACAACTACGAACCCCAAAACTAGAAACTCCACAACTCGAAACTCCACAACTTGAGAGTTCGCAACAAGAAACTTCACAACTAGAAACTCCACAACTAGAGACTCCACAACTAGAAACTCCCTCACTAGAAACTCCACAACTACGAACCTCACAACTATAAACTCCACAACTAGAAACTCCGCAACTGCAAAATCCACAGCCTGAAACTCCACAACTAGAAACTCCACATCTAGAAATTCCGCAACAACAAACTCCACAACTAGAAACTCCACAACTAGAAATTCCACAACTAGAGACTCAACAACTAGAGACTCCTCATCTAAAAGCTCCCCAACTAGAAACTTTACAACTAGAAAGTCCGCAACTAGAAACCCGACAACTGGAAACTCAACAACTAGAAACTCCACACCTATGAATTCCACAACTTGAAACTCCACAACTAAAACTCAGAAACTAAAACTTCAGAACTAGAAACTCCACAACTAGAAACTGCGCAACTAGATACTCCCCAAATAGAAACTCCACAACTAGAAACTCCACAACAAAAAAACTCCGCAACTAGAAACTCGACAACTAGATACACCGCAACTAGAAACTCCAAAGCTAGAAACTCCACAACTAGAAACACCACAACTAGATACTCCACAACTACAAATTCCACAACTAGAAACTCCACAACTGGAAACTCCACAACTATAAACTCCGAAACTAGAAACTCCACAGCTAGAAACTCCACAACTAGAAACTCCACAACTTGAAACCCAACAAATAGATACTCATCAACTAAAGACTCCACAACTTGAAACACCACAACTAGATACTCCACAACTACAAATTCCGCAACTAGAAACTCCACAACTAGAAACTCCGCAACTAGAAACTCCCCAACTAGAAACTCCACAACTAGAATCTCTGCAACTAGAAACTCCGCAACTAGAAACTCTGAAACTAGAAACTCCGCAACTAGAAACTCCACAGCTAGTAACTCCGCAACTAGAAACTCCACAACTTGAAACTCCGCCACGAGAATCTCCACAACTAGAAAACTCCGCAACTAGAAACTCTGCAACGAAAACTCCGCAACTAGAAATTCCACAGCTAGAAACTCCACAACTAGAAACTCCACAACTAGAAACTCCACAACTACGAACCTCACAACAAGAAACTCCACTAGAAACTCTGCAACTAGAAACTCCACAACTAGAAAACGCCACAACTAGAAACTCTGCAACTAGAAACTGCGCAAATAGAAACTCAACAGCTAGAAACTCCACACCTTGAAACACCACAACTAGATACTCCACAACTACAAATTGCACAACTAGAAATTCAACAAATAGAAACTCCACAACTAGAAACTCCGCAACCAGAAACTCAACAGCTAGAAACTCCACAACTTAAGACTTCGCAACTAGAAACTCGGCAACTAGAATCTCCAAAACTAGAAACTCGGCAACTAGAAACTCCGCAACTACAAGCTCCGCAACCTGAACCCACAGCTAGAAACCCCCCAACTTGAAACTTCACAAATAGAAACTCGTCAACTAGAAACTCAACAACTCGAAACTCCACAGCTAGAAACTCCTCAACTAGAAACTCCACAACTTGAGAGTTCGCAACTAGAAATTCCACAACTAGAAACTCCACAACTAGAGACTCCACAACTAGAAACTCCACCACTAGAAACTCGACAACCACGAACCTCACAACTAGAAACTCCACAACTAGAAACTCCGCAACTGGACACTCCACAGCCAGAAACTCGACAACTAGAAACTCCACATCTAGGAACTCCGCAAGCACAAACTCCACAACTAGAAACTTCGCAACTAGAAACCCGGCAACTAGAAACTCAACAACTAGAAACTCCACACCTATAAATTCCAACCCTTGAAACTCCACAACTAAAAGTCCATAACTAGAAACTCCATAAGCCGAAACTCCGCAACTAGAAACTCCCCAACTAGAAACTCCACAACTAGAAACTCTGCAACTAGAAACTCCGCAAGTAGAAAGCCGACCACTAGAAACTCCACAAATGGAAACTCCACACCTATAAATTCCACAACTTGAAACTCCACAGCTAGAAACTCCACAACTGGAAATTCCACAACTGGAAACTCCACGGCTAGAAAGTCCACAACTAGAAACTCTGCAACTTAAAACTCCGCAACTAGAAACTCCACAGCTAGAAAATCCACCAGTAGAAACTCCACAACTAGCAACTCCACAACTACAGACTCCGCAACTAGAAAACTCCGCAACTAGAAACTCGCAACTAGACACTCCGCAACTAGGAACTCTACAACTTCAAAATCCCCAACTAGAAACTCCGCAACTTGAAACTCCACAACTAGATACTCCACAACTAGAAACTCCCCAACTAGAAACTCCACAACTTGAAACTCCGCAACTAGAAACTCTCAACTAGAAACTCCACAACTAGGAAACTCCGCAACTAGAAACTCTGCAACTAGAAACTCCGCATTTAGAAACTCCACAGCCAGAAACTTCACTACTTCAAACACCACAACTAGATACTCCACAACTACGAATTCCACAACTAGAAACTCCACAACTAGAAACTCCGCAACTAGAAGCTCCGCAACTAGAATTTCCAATACTCCACAAGTTGAAACCCAACAAATAGATACTCCACAACTACAGACTCCACAACTTGAAACACCACAACTAGATACTCCACAACCACAAACTCCACAGCTAGTAACTCCACAACTTGAAACACCACAACTAGATACTCCACAACTACAAATTCCACAACTAGAAACTCCACAACTGGAAACTCCGCAACTGGAAACTCGGCAACTAGAAACTCCACAACTTGAGACTTCGCAAATAGAAACTCGTCAACTAGAAACTCAACAACTAGAAACTCCACAGCTAGAAACTCCACAACCAGAAACTCCACAACTTGAAACTCCACAACTAGAAACTCTGCAACTAGAAACTCCGACACTAGAAAATCTGCAACTAGAAACTGCGCAACTAGAAACTTCATAGCTAGAAACCCCACAACTATAAACTTCATAACTAGAAACTCAATAACTAGAGACTGCACAACTAGAGACTCCGCAACTAGAAACTCCGCAGCTAGAAACTCCGCAACTAGAAACTCCACAACTTGAAACTCTGCAACTCGAAACTCTGCAACTAAAAAATCCACAACTATGAACTCAAGTAGAAACTCCCCAACTGGAAACTCCGCAACTAGAAACTCCGCAACTAGAAAATCCACAACTAGAAACTTCACAACTACAATCTCCCCAACAAAAACTCCACAACTAGAAACTCCACAACTAGAAACTCCACAACTAGAGACTGCACAACTAGAGACTTTGCATTTAGAAACTTCTCAGATAGAAACTACACAACTAGAAACACCACGACTAGAGATTCCATAAGTAGAAATTCCACAGCTAGAATTTCCACAACTAGAAACCCCTCAACTAGAAATTCCATCTCTAGAAACTCTGCAAATAGAAAATCTACAACTAGAAACTCGAAAACTAAAAACTCCAACTAGAAACTCCACAACTAGAAACTTCACAACAAGAAACTCCACAAATGGACACTTCACAACTAGAAACTCCACAAATAGAGACTCCACAACTAGGAACTCAACAAGTTGAGACTCCACAACTAGAAACTACACAGATTGAAACTCCACAACTAGAAACTCCGCAACTGAAAACACCAACACTAGAAAATCCACAACTAGAAACTCCAACACTACAAACTCGGCAACTAGAAACCCGAACACTAGAAACTCCACAAATAGAAACTCCGCAACTAGGAACTCTACAACTTCAAAATCCACAACTAGAAACTCCACAATTTGAAACTCCACAACTAGATACTCCACAACTACAAACTCCACAACTTGAAACTCCCCAACTAGAAACTCCACAACTTGAAACTCCGCAACAAGAAACTCCGAAACTAGAAACTCCACAACTAGAAAACTCCGCAACGTGAAACTCTGCAACTAGGAACTCCGCAATTAGAAACTCCACAGCTAGAAACTTCACTACTTAAAACACCACAACAAGATACTTCACAACTACGAATTCCACAACTAGAAACTCCACAACTAGAAACTCCACAACTAGAAACTCCGAAACTAGAAGCTCCGCAACTAGAATTTCCACAGCTAGAAACTCCACATCTTGAGACTTCGCAACTAGAAACTCGGCAACTAGAAACCCAACAACCAGAAACTCAACAACTAGAAACTCCACAAGTTGAAACCCAACAAATAGATACTCCACAACTACAGACTCCACAACTTGAAACACCACAACTAGATACTCCACAACTACAAATTCCGTAACTAGAAACTTCACAACTGGAAACTCCGCAACTAGAAACTCCACAGCTGGAAACTCCTCAACTTGAGACTTCGCGACTAGAAACTCAGCAATTAGAAACTCAACAACTAGAAACTCCACAACTAGGAAATCTACAACTTCAAAATCCACAACTAAAAACTCCTAACTTGAAACTCCACAACTAGATACTCCACAACTACAAACTCCAAAACTAGAAACTCCACAACCTGAAACTCCGCAACTAGAAACTCCACAACTAGAAACACCACATCTAGATACTCCGGAAACACAAACTCCGCAACTAGAAACTCCACAGCTAGAAACTCCACAACTTGAATCACAACAACTATATACTCCACAACTACAAACTCCACAACTAGAAACTCCACAACTAGAAACTCCACAACTAGAGACTCCACAACTAGAAACTCCACAACAACGAACCCCACAACTACGAACCCAACAACTAGAAACTCTGCAACTAGGAACTCTACAACTTCAAAATCCACAACTAGAAACTCCACAACTTGAAACTCCACAACTAGACACTCCACAACTACAAACTCCACAACTAGAAACTCCACATCTAGAAACTCCACAACTTGAAACTCCGCAACTAGAAACTCCGCAACTAGAAACTCCACAACTAGAAAACTCCGCAACTAGAAACTCTGCAACTAGATACTCCGCAACTAGAAACTCCACAGCTAGAAACTCCACAACTTGAATCACAACAACTAGATACTCCACAGCTACAAATTCCACAACTAGAAACTCCACAACTGGAAACTCCGCAACTAGAAACTCCACAACTAGAATTTCCACAGCTAGAGACTCAACAACTAGAGACTCCTCAACTAAAAGCTCCACAACAAGAAACTCCACAACTAGAAACTCCGCAACTAGAAACCTGACAACTAGAAACTCAACAACTAGAAACTCCACACCTATAAATTCCTCAACTTGAAACTCCACAACTAAAACTCCACAACTAGAAACTCCACAACTAGAAATCCCTCAACTATAAACTTCACAACTAGAAACTCAACAGCTAGAGACTGCACAACTAGAGACTCCGCAACTAGAAACTCCGCAGCTAGAAACTCCGCAACTAGAAACTCTGCAACTAGAAACTCTACAACTTAAAACTCTGCAACTCGAAACTCTGCAACTAGAAAATCCACAACTATATACTCAAGTAGAAACTCCCCAACTGGAAACTTCGCAACTAGAAACTCCGCTACTATAAAATCCACAACTAGAAACTTCGCAACTAGAAACTCCCCAACAAGAAACTCCACAACTAGAAACTCCACAACTAGAGACTGCACAACTAGAGACTTTGCATTTAGAAACTCCTCAGATAGAATATACACAACTAGAAACTCCACGACTAGAGATTCCATAAGTAGAAACTCCACAGCTAGAATTTCCACAACTAGAATCCCCACAACTAGAAACTGCACAACTAGGAACTCTGCAAATAGAAAATCTACAACTAGAAACTCGAAAACTAAAAACTCCAACTGGAAACTCTACAACTAGAAACTTCACAACTAGAAACTCCACAAATAGACACTCCACAACTAGAAACTCCCCAACTAGAGACTCCATAACTACGAACTCCAAAATTGAGACTCCACAACTAGAAACTACACAGATTGAAATTCCACAACTAGAAACTCCACAACTGGAAACTCCGCAACTAGAAACTCTGCAACTATAAACTTTATAGCTAGAAACTCCACAACTCGAAACTCCGCAACTAGAAACTCCGCAACTAGAAACTCCACAACTAGAAAACTCCGCAACGTGAAACTCTGCAACTAGAAACTCTGCAATTATAAACCCCACAGCTAGAAACTTCACTACTTGAAACACCACAACTAGATACTCCACAACTACGAATTCCACAACTAGAAACTCCACAACTAGAAACTCCGCAACAAGTTCCGCAACTAGAATTTCCACAGCTACAAACTCCACAACTTGAGACTTCACAACTAGAAACTCGGCAACTAGAAACCCAACAACCAGAAACTCCACAACTAGAAACTCCCCAAGTTGAAACCCAACAAATAGATACTCCACAACTACAGACTCCACAACTTGAAACACCACAACTAGATACGCCACAACTACAAATTCCGCAACTAGAAACTCCACAACTGGAAACTCCGCAACTAGAAACTCCACAGCTGGAAACTCCACAACTTGAGACTTCGCGACTAGAAACTCAGCAATTAGAAACTCAACAACTAGAAACTCCACCACTAGAAACTCCACAACTAGGAAATCTACAACTTCAAAATCCACAACTAAAAACTCTTCAACTTGAAACTCCACAACTAGATACTCCACAACTACAAACTCCACAACTAGAAACTCCACAACCTGAAACTCCGCAACTAAAAACTCCACAACTAGAAACTCCACAAGTAGAAACTCCACAATTAGAAGCTCCACAACTAGAAACTCTGCAACTAGATACTCCGCAACTAGAAACTCCACAGCTAGAAACTGCACAACTTGAAACCCCACAACTAGATACTCCACAACTACAAATTCCACAACTAGAAACTCCACAACTGGAAAGTCCGCAACTAGAAACTCCGCAACTAGAAACTTTACAGCTAGAAACTCCACAACTTGAGACTTCGCGAATAGAAACTCGTCAACTGGAAACTCAGCCACAAGAAACTCCACAGCTAGAAACTTTACAACTAGAAACTCCACAACTTGAAACCCGACAAATAGATACTCCACAACTTGAAACACCACAACTAGATACTCCACAACTACAAATACCGCAACTGGAAACTCCACAACTAGAAACCTCGCAACTAGAATTTCTGCAACTAGAAACTCCGCAACTAGAAACTCTGCAACTAGAAACTCCGCAACTAGAAACTCCACAGCTAGAAACCCCACAACTCGAAACTTCACAACTAGCAACTCAACAACTAGAGACTGCACAACTAGAGACTCCGAAACTAGAAACTCAACAGCTAGTAACTCCGCAACTAGAAACTCCACAACTTGAAACTCCGTCACTAGAATCTCCACAACTAGAAAACTCCGCAACCAGAAACTCCGCAACTAGAAACTCCGCAACTAGAAACTCCACAGCTAGAAAGTCGATAACTTGAAACACCACAACTAGAATCTCCACAACTACAAATTCCACAACTAGAATCTCCACAACTAGAAACTCCACAACTAGAAACTCCGCAACTAGAAACTCCACAGCTACAAACTCCACAACTTGAGACTTCGCAACAAGAAACTCAGCAACTAGAATCTCCACCACTAGAAACTCTGCAACTAGAAACTCCGCAACTACAAACTCCGCAAATAGAAACTCCCCAGCTAGAAACTCCACAACTTGAGACTTCGCAAATAGAAACTCGTCAACTAGAAACTCAAGAACTAGCAACTCTACAGCTAGAAACTCCACAACTAGAAACTACACAACTAGAACAACCACGACCAGAGATTCCATAAGTAGAAACTCCACAGCTAGAATTTCCACAACTAGAAACCCCTCAACTAGAAACTCCACAACTAGAAACTCCACAACTAGAAACTACACAACTAGCAACTCCACCACTAGAAACTCCACAACTACAAACCTCACAACTAGAAACTCCACAACTAGAAACTCCGCAACTGGAAACTCCACAGTCAGAAACTCTACAACTAGAAAGACCACATCTAGAAACTTCGCAACAACAAACTCTGCAACTAGAAACTCCAGAACTAGAATTTCCACAGCTAGAGACTCAACAACTAGAGACTCCTCAACTAAAAGCTCCACAACTAGACACTCCACAACTAGAATATCCGCAACTAGAAACCCGACAACTAGAAACTCAACAACTACAAACTCCACACCTATGAATTCCTCAACTTGAAACGCCACAACTAAAACTCCACAACTAGAAACTCCACAACTAGAAACTCCACAACTAGAAACTCCGCAACTAGAAACTCCCCAACAAGAAACTCCACAACTAGAAACTCTGCAGCTAGAAACTCCGCAACTAGAAACTCCACAGCTAGAAATCCCTCAACTATAAACTTCACAACTAGAAACTCAACAGCTAGAGACTGCACAACTAGAGACTCCGCAACTAGAAACTCCGCAGCTAGAAACTCCGCAACTAGAAACTCCGCAAGTAGAAACTCCACAACTTGAAACTCTGCAACTCGAAACTCTGCAACTAGAAAATCTACAACTATAAACTCAAGTAGAAACTCCCCAACTGGAAACTCCGCAACTAGAAACTCCGCTACTAGAAAATCCACAACTAGAAACTTCACAACTAGAAACTCCCCAACAAGAAACTCCACAACTAGAAACTCCACAACTAGAGACTGCACAACTAGAGACTGTGCATTTAGAAACTCCTCAGATAGAAACTACACAACTAGAAACTCCACGACTAGAGATTCCATAAGTAGAAACTCCACAGCTAGAATTTCCACAACTAGAAACCCCACAACTAGAAACTGCACAACTAGGAACTCTGCAAATAGAAAATCTACAACTAGAAACTCGAAAACTAAAAACTCCAACTGGAAACTCTACAACTATAAACTTCACAATTAGAAACTCCACAACTGGAAACTCCGCAACTAGAAACTCTGCAACTAGAAACTTTACAGCTAGAAACTCCACAACTCGAAACTCCGCAACTAGAAACTCCGCAACTAGAAACTCCACAACTAGAAAACTCCGCAACGTGAAACTCTGCAACTAGAAACTCTGCAATTAGAAACCCCACAGCTAGAAACTTCACTACTTGAAACACCACAACTAGATACTCCACAACTACGAATTCCACAACTAGAAACTCCACAACTAGAAACTCCGCAACAAGCTCCGCAACTAGAATTTCCACAGCTACAATCTCCACAACTTGAGACTTCACAACTAGAAACTCGGCAACTAGAAACCCAACAACCAGAAACTCCACAACTAGAAACTCCCCAAGTTGAAACCCAACAAATAGATACTCCTCAACTACAGACTCCACAACTTGAAACACCACAACTAGATACGCCACAACTACAAATTCCGCAACTAGAAACTCCACAACTGGAAACTCCGCAACTAGAAACTCCACAGCTGGAAACTCCACAACTTGAGACTTCGCGACTAGAAACTCAGCAATTAGAAACTCAACAACTAGAAACTCCACCACTAGAAACTCCACAACTAGGAAATCTACAACTTCAAAATCCACAACTAAAAACTCCTCAACTTGAAACTCCACAACTAGATACTCCACAACTACAAACTCCACAACTAGAAACTCCGCAACTAGAAACTCCGCAACTAGAAACTCCACAACTAGAAACTCCACAAGTAGAAACTCCACAATTAGAAGCTCCGCAACTAGAAACTCTGCAACTAGATACTCCGCAACTAGAAACTCCACAGCTAGAAACTGCACAACTTGAAACCCCACAACTAGATACTCCACAACTACAAATTCCACAACTAGAAACTCCACAACTGGAAAGTCCGCAACTAGAAACTCCGCAACTAGAAACTTTACAGCTAGAAACTCCACAACTTGAGACTTCGCGAATAGAAACTCGTCAACTGGAAACTCAGCCACAAGAAACTCCACAGCTAGAAACTTTACAACTAGAAACTCCACAACTTGAAACCCGACAAATAGATACTCCACAACTTGAAACACCACAACTAGATACTCCACAACTACAAATACCGCAACTGGAAACTCCACAACTAGAAACCTCGCAACTAGAATTTCTGCAACTAGAAACTCCGCAACTAGAAACTCTGCAACTAGAAACTCCGCAACTAGAAACTCCACAGCTAGAAACCCCACAACTCGAAACTTCACAACTAGCAACTCAACAACTAGAGACTGCACAACTAGAGACTCCGAAACTAGAAACTCAACAGCTAGTAACTCCGCAACTAGAAACTCCACAACTTGAAACTCCGTCACTAGAATCTCCACAACTAGAAAACTCCGCAACCAGAAACTCCGCAACTAGAAACTCCGCAACTAGAAACTCCACAGCTAGAAAGTCGATAACTTGAAACACCACAACTAGAATCTCCACAACTACAAATTCCACAACTAGAATCTCCACAACTAGAAACTCCACAACTAGAAACTCCGCAACTAGAAACTCCACAGCTACAAACTCCACAACTTGAGACTTCGCAACAAGAAACTCAGCAACTAGAATCTCCACCACTAGAAACTCTGCAACTAGAAACTCCGCAACTACAAACTCCGCAAATAGAAACTCCCCAGCTAGAAACTCCACAACTTGAGACTTCGCAAATAGAAACTCGTCAACTAGAAACTCAAGAACTAGCAACTCTACAGCTAGAAACTCCACAACTAGAAACTACACAACTAGAACAACCACGACCAGAGATTCCATAAGTAGAAACTCCACAGCTAGAATTTCCACAACTAGAAACCCCTCAACTAGAAACTCCACAACTAGAAACTCCACAACTAGAAACTACACAACTAGCAACTCCACCACTAGAAACTCCACAACTACAAACCTCACAACTAGAAACTCCACAACTAGAAACTCCGCAACTGGAAACTCCACAGTCAGAAACTCTACAACTAGAAAAACCACATCTAGAAACTTCGCAACAACAAACTCTGCAACTAGAAACTCCAGAACTAGAATTTCCACAGCTAGAGACTCAACAACTAGAGACTCCTCAACTAAAAGCTCCACAACTAGACACTCCACAACTAGAATATCCGCAACTAGAAACCCGACAACTAGAAACTCAACAACTACAAACTCCACACCTATGAATTCCTCAACTTGAAACGCCACAACTAAAACTCCACAACTAGAAACTCCACAACTAGAAACTCCACAACTAGAAACTCCGCAACTAGAAACTCTGCAGCTAGAAACTCCGCAACTAGAAACTCCACAGCTAGAAATCCCTCAACTATAAACTTCACAACTAGAAACTCAACAGCTAGAGACTGCACAACTAGAGACTCCGCAACTAGAAACTCCGCAAGTAGAAACTCCACAACTTGAAACTCTGCAACTCGAAACTCTGCAACTAGAAAATCTACAACTATAAACTCAAGTAGAAACTCCCCAACTGGAAACTCCGCAACTAGAAACTCCGCTACTAGAAAATCCACAACTAGAAACTTCACAACTAGAAACTCCCCAACAAGAAACTCCAAAACTAGAAACTCCACAACTAGAGACTGCACAACTAGAGACTTTGCATTTAGAAACTCCTCAGATAGAAACTACACAACTAGAAACTCCACGACTAAAGATTCCATAAGTAGAAACTCCACAGCTAGAATTTCCACAACTAGAAACCCCACAACTAGAAACTGCACAACTAGGAACTCTGCAAATAGAAAATCTACAACTAGAAACTCGAAAACTAATAACTCCAACTGGAAACTCTACAACTAGAAACTTCCCAACTAGAAACTTCACAAATAGACACTCCACAATTAAAAACTCCCCAACTAGAGACTCCATAACTACGAACTCCAAAATTGAGACTCCACAACTAGAAACTACACAGATTGAAATTGCACAACTAGAAACTCCACAACTGGAAACTCCGCAACTAGAAACTCTGCAACTAGAAACTTTACAGCTAGAAACTCCACAACTTGAAACTCCGCAACTAGAAACTCCGCAACTAGAAACTCCACAACTAGAAAACTCCGCAATGTGACACTCTGCAACTAGAAACTCCGCAATTAGAAACTCCACAGCAAGAAACTTCACTACTTGAAACACCACAACTAGATACTCCACAACTACGAATTCCACAACTAGAAACTCCACAACTAGAAACTCCGCAACAAGCTCCGCAACTAGAATTTCCACAGCTACAAACTCCACAACTTGAGACTTCACAACTAGAAACTCGGCAACTAGAAACCCAACAACCAGAAACTCCCCAAGTTGAAACCCAACAAATAGATACTCCACAACTACAGACTCCACAACTTGAAACACCACAACTAGATATTCCACAACTACAAATTCCGCAACTAGAAACTCCACAACTGGAAACTCCGCAACTAGAAACTCCACAGCTGGAAACTCCACAACTTGAAACTTCGCGACTAGAAACTCAGCAACTAGAAACTCAACAACTAGAAACTCCACCACTAGAAACTCCACAACTAGGAAATCTACAACTTCAAAATCCACAACTAAAAACTCCTCAACTTGAAACTCCACAACTAGATACTCCACAACTACAAACTCCACAACTACAAACTCCACAACTAGAAACTCCACAACCTGAAACTCCGCAACTAAAAACTCCACAACTAGAAACTCCACAAGTAGAAACTCCACAATTAGAAGCTCCGCAACTAGAAACTCCACAGCTAGAAACTGCACAACTTGAAACACCA
>NW_027465000.1:53215-82051 GCF_043290135.1 Rhipicephalus microplus
TTTCAAGTTGTGGAGTTTCAAGTGTGGGAGTTTGTAGTTGTTTGAGTCTCTAGTTGTGGAGTTTCTAGTTTTGCAGTTTCTAGCCTTGGAGTTTTTAGATATGGAATTTCCAGTTGCCGAGCCCCTATTTGTGAATTCGTAGTTGTGGAGTTTCTAGATATGAAATTTCTAGTTGCCAAGTCTCTAGTTGTGGAGTTTGTAGTTGTGGAGTTTCTAGTTGTGGAGTTTCTAATTGTGGAGTCTCTAGTTGCGGAGTTTCTAGTTGTGGAGTTTCTAGTTGTGGAGTTTCTAGTTGTGGAGTTTCCAGTTGTGGAGTTTCTAGTGTTGGAGTTTCAAGTTGTCAAGTTTCTAGTTGTGGAGTTTCTAGTTGTGGAGTTTCATGTTGTGAAGTTTCTAGTTGTTGAGTCTCAAGTTGTGGAGTTTAAAGTTGTGGAGTTTCATGTTGTGGAGTCTCTAGTTGTGGAGTTTCTAGTTGCGGCGTCTCAAGTTGTGGAGTTTTTAAAATGCGTAGTTTCTAGTTGCGGAGTTCTCTATTTGCGCAGTCTCTAGTTGAGGAGTTTCTAGTTGTGTAGTGTCTAGTTGTGGAGTTCAAGTTGTGGAGTTTCTAGTTGTAGAGTTTCAAATTGTGAAGTTTTTCGTTGTGGAGTTTCTAGTTGTGGAGTTCCTAGTTGTGGAGTTTCTAGTGTGTAGTGTCTAGTTCTGTAGTTTCTAGCTGCGGAGTTTCTAGTTGCGGAGCTTTTATTTGTGAGTTTCTAGCCTGCGGAGTTTCTAGTTGCAGAGTCTCTGGTTGGGAGTCTCAAGTTGTGGAGTTTCAGTTGTGGAGTTTTTAGTTGTGGACTTTCTAGACACGAAATTTTTGTAGCCGAGTCTCTATTTGTGGAGTTTGTAGTTGAGGAGTTTCTAGTTGTGGAATTTCTAGTTGCCGAGTCTCTATTTGTAGAGTTTGCAGTTGTGGAGTTTCTAGTTGTGGAGTTTCTAATTGTGGAGTCTCTAGTTGCGGAGTTTCCAGTTGTGGAGTTTCTAGTTGTGGAGTTTCTAGTTGTGGTGTTTTTAGTTGTGGGAGTTTCTAGTTGTGGAGTTGAAGTTGTGAAGTTTCTAGTTGCGGCGTCTCAAGTTGTGGAGTTTTTAAATGCGGAGTTTCTAGTTGCGGAGTTCTCTAGTAGCGCAGTCTCTAGTTGTGGAGTTTATAGTTGTGTAGTGTCTAGTTGTGGAGTTTCAAGTTGTGGAGTTTCTAGTTGTAGAGTTTCGAATTGTGAAGTTTCTAGTTGTGGAGTTTCTAGTTGTGGAGTCTCCAGTTGCGAGTTTCTAGTTGTGGAGTTTCTAGTTGGGGAGTTTCTAGTTGTGGAGTTTCTAGTTGTGCAGTTTTCTAGTTGTGGAGTCTCAAGTTGTGGAGTTTCCAGTTGTGGAGTTTTAGTTGTGGACTTTCTAGACACGAAATTTTTTGTAGCCGAGTCTCTATTTGTGGAGTTTGTAGTTGTGGAGTTTCTAGTTGTGGAGTTTCTAGTTGTGGAGTCTCTAGTTGAAGAGTTTCTAGTTGTGGAGTTTCTAGTTGTGAGTTTATGGTTGTGGAGTTTTTGGTTGTGGAGTTTGTAGTTGTGGAGTTTCATGTTGTGAGTTTCTAGTTGTTGAGTCTCAAGTTGTTGAGTTTAAAGTTGTGGAGTTTCAAGTTGTGGAGTCTCTAGTTGTGGAGTTTTCTGTTTGCGGATTGTCTAGTTTGTGGAGTTTCCAGTTGTGGAGTTTCTAGTTGTGGAGTTTCTAGTTGTGAAGTCTCTAGTTCTGCAGTTTCTAGTTGTGGAGTTTTTACGTGTGGAGTTTCATGATATAGAATTTTTTGTTGCCGAGTCTCTATTTGTGGAGTTTGTAGTTGTGAGTTTTAGTTGTAGAGTTTCTAGTTGTGGAGTCTCTAGTTGTGGAGTTTCTAGTTGTGAAGTTTCTTGTTGTGGAGTTTTCTGTTGTGAAGTTCAAGTTGTGGTGTTTCTAGTTGTGGAGTCTCTAGTTGCGGAGTTTCTAGTTGTGGAGTTTCTAGTTGTGGAGTTTCTAGTCGTGCAGTTTCTAGCTGCGGAGTTTATAGTTGCAGAGTATCTACTTTTGGAGTTTCTAGTTGGGAATTCTCTAGTTGAGGAGTCTCTAGTTGTAGAGTTTCTAGTTGCGCAGTGTCTAGTTGTGGTGTTTCTAGCCGTGGAATTTCTTGTTGCAGAGTTTTTAAATGCGGAGTTTCTAGTTGCGGAGTTCTATAGTTGCAGAGTCTCTAGTTGTGAGTTTCTAGTTGTGGAGTGCCTAGTTGTGGAGTCTCAAGTTGTGGAGTTTCTAGTAGAGTTTCGAATTGTGAAGTTTTTAGTTGTGGAGTTTCTAGTTGTGGAGTTTCTAGTTGTGGAGTTTCTAGTTGTAGAATCTCCTGTTGCGGAGTTTCTAGTTGCGGAGTTTCTGGTTGGGGAGTTTCTAGTTGTGGAGTTTCCAGTTGTGGAGTCTCAGTTGTGGAGTTTAAATTTGTGGAGTTTCAAGTTGTGGAGTTTCTAGTTGTGGAGTCCTGAAGTTGTGGAGTTTCTAGCTTTGGAGTTCAAGTTGTGGAGTTTTGAGTTGTGGAGTTTCAAGTTGTGGAGTTTCTAGTTGCGGAGTTTCTAGTTGTGGAGTTTCTAGTTGTGGAGTTTCTAGCTGCGGAGTTTCTAGGTGCAGAGTCTCAAGTTGTGGAGTTTCAAGTTGTGGAATTTTGAGTTGTGGAGTTTCAAGTTGTGGAGTTTCTAGCTGTGGAGTCTCTAGTTGTTGAGTTTCTAGTTGTGAAGTCTCTAGTTTTGCAGTTTCTAGTTGTGGAGTTTCTAGTTGTGGAGTTTCAAGTTGTGGAGTTTCTAGTGCGGAGTCTCAAGTTGTGGAATTTCTAGTTGTGGAGTTCCAAGTTGTGGAGTTTCAAGTGTGGGAGTTTCTAGTTGTGGAGTCTCAAGTTGTGGAGTTTCTAGCTTTGGAGTTCAAGTTGTGAGTTTTGAGTTGTGGAGTTTCAAGTTGTGGAGTTCTAGTTGTGGAGTTTCGAGTTGTGGAGTTTCTAGTTGTGGAGTTTCTAGCTGCGGAGTTTCTAGGTGCAGAGTCTCAAGTTGTGGAGTTTCAAGTTGTGGAGTTTTGAGTTGTGGAATTTCAAGTTGTGGAGTTTCTAGCTGTGGAGTCTTTAGTTGTTGAGTTTCTAGTTGTGAAGTCTCTAGTTTCGCAGTTTCTAGTTGTGGAGTTTCTAGTTGTGGAGTTTCAAGTTGTGGAGTTTCTAGTGGCGGAGTCTCAAGTTGTGGAGTTTCTAGTTGTGGAGTTTCAAGTTGTGGAGTTTCAAGTGTGGGAGTTTCTAGTTGTTGAGTCTCTAGTTGTGAGTTGCTAGTTTTGGAGTTCAAGTTGTGGAGTTTTGAGTGTGGGAGTTTCAAGTTGTGGAGTTTCTAGTTGTGGAGTTTCGAGTTGTGGAGTTTCTAGTTGTGGAGTTTCTAGCTGCGGAGTTTCTAGTTGCAGAGTCTCAAGTTGTGGAGGTTCAAGTTGTGGAGTTTTGAGTTGTGGAGTTTCAAGTTGTGGAGTTTCTAGTTGTGGAGTTTCTAGTTGTGGAGTTTCAAGTTGTGGAGTTTCAAGTGTGGGAGTTTCTAGTTTTTGAGTCTCTAGTTGTGGAGTTTCTAGTTTTGCAGTTTCTAGCCTGGGAGTTTTTAGATATGGAATTTCCAGTTGCCGAGCCCCTATTTGTGGACTTTGTAGTTGTGGAGTTTCTAGATATGAAATTTCTAGTTGCCAAGTCTCTATTTGTGGAGTTTGTAGTTGTGGAGTTTCTAGTTGTGGAGTTTCTAATTGTGGAGTCTCTAGTTGCGGAGTTTGTAGTTGTGGAGTTTCTAGTTGTGGAGTTTCTAGTTGTGGAGTTTCCAGTTGTGGAGTTTCTAGTTGTGGAGTTTCAAGTTGTCAAGTTTCTAGTTGTGGAGTTTCTAGTTGTGGAGTTTCAAGTTGTGGAGTTTCTAGTTGCGGAGTTTCTAGTTGTGTTGTTTCAAGTTGTGGAGTTTTGAGTTGTGGAGTTTCAAGTTGTGGAGTTTCAAGTTGTGGAGTTTCTAGTTGTGGAGTTTCGAGTTCTGGAGATTCTAGTTGTGGAGTTTCTAGCTGCGGAGTTTCTAGGTGCAGAGTCTCTAGTTTTGGAGTTTCTAGTTGCGAATTCTCTAGTTGAGGAGCCTCTAGTTGTAGAGTTTTTAGTTGTGGAGTTTCTAGTTGTGGAGTTTGAAGTTGTGAAGTTTCTAGTTGCGGCGTCTCAAGTTGTGGAGTTTTTAAATGCGGAGTTTCTAGTTGCGGAGTTCTCTAGTAGCGCAGTCTCTAGTTGTGGAGTTTATAGTTGTGAAGTGTCTAGTTGTGGAGTTTCAAGTTGTGGAGTTTCTAGTTGTAGAGTTTCGAATTGTGAAGTTTCTAGTTGTGGAGTTTCTAGTTGTGGAGTCTCCAGTTGCAGAGTTTCTAGTTGTGGAGTTTCTAGTTGGGGAGTTTCTAGTTGAGGAGTTTCTAGTTGTGGAGCTTCTAGTTGTGGAGTCTCAAGTTGTGGAGTTTCCAGTTGTGGAGTTTTTAGTTTTGGACTTTCTAGACACGAAATTTCTTGTAGCCGAGTCTCTAATTGTGGAGTTTGTAGTTGTGGAGTATCTAGCTGTGGAGTTTCTAGTTGTGGAGTCTCTAGTTGAAGAGTTTCTAGTTGTGGAGTTTCTAGTTGTGGAGTTTATGGTTGTGGAGTTTTTGGTTGTGGAGTTTGTAGTTGTGAGTTTCATGTTGTGGAGTTTCTAGTTGTTGAGTCTCAAGTTGTTGAGTTTAAAGTTGTGGAGTTTCAAGTTGTGGAGTCTCTAGTTGTGGAGTTTCTATTTGCGGAGTGTCTAGTTGTGGAGTTTCCAGTTGTGGAGTTTCTAGTTGTGGAGTTTTCTGTTGTGAAGTCTCTAGTTTGCAGTTTCTAGTTGTGGAGTTTTTACGTGTGGAGTTTCATGATATAGAATTTTTTGTTGCCGAGTCTCTATTTGTGGAGTTTGTAGTTGTGGAGTTTGTAGTTGTAGAGTTTCTAGTTCTGGAGTCTCTAGTTGTGGAGTTTCTAGTTGTGAAGTTTCTGGTTGTGGAGTTCTTGTTGTGGAGTTTCAAGTTGTGGAGTTTCTAGTTGTGGAGTCTCTAGTTGCGGAGTTTCTAGTTGTGGAGTTTCGAGTTGTGGAGTTTCTAGTTGTGGAGTTTCTAGCTGCGGAGTTTATAGTTGCAGAGTATCTACTTTTGGAGTTTCTAGTTGCGAATTCTCTAGTTGAGGAGTCTCTAGTTGTAGAGTTTCTAGTTGCGCAGTGTCTAGTTGTGGTGTTTCTAGCCGTGGAATTTCTGTTGCAGAGTTTTTAAATGCGGAGTTTCTAGTTGCGGAGTTCCATAGTTGCAGAGTCTCTAGTTGTGGAGTTTCTAGTTGTGGAGTGCCTAGTTGTGGAGTCTCAAAATGTGGAGTTTCTAGTAGAGTTTCGAATTGTGAAGTTTTTAGTTGTGGAGTTTCTAGTTGTGGAGTTTCTAGTTGTGGAGTTTCTAGTTGTAGAGTCTCCTGTTGCGGAGTTTCTAGTTGCGGAGTTTCTGGTTGGGGAGTTTCTAGTTGTGGAGTTTCTAGTTGTGAGTTTCTAGTTGTGGAGTTTCTAGTTGTGGAGTTTCTAGTTGCGGAGTATCTATTTGTGGAGTTTCCAGTTGTGAGTTTCCAGTTGTGGAATTGCGGAGTGTCTGGTTGTGAAGTTTCTAATTGTTGAGTTTCTAGTTGTGGAGTTTCGAGTTGTTGAGTCTCTAGTTGTGGAGTTCTAGTTGTGGAGTTTCCAGATATGGAGTATCTAGTTGTGGAGTTTCCAGATATGGATTATATAGTTGTGGAGTTTCCAGTTTTGCAGTTTCTAGTTGTGGAGTTTCTAGATATGGAATTTCTAGTTGCCGAGTCTCTATTTGTGGAGTTTCTGGATATGGAATTTCTAGTTGCCGAGTCTCTATTTGTAGAGTTTGTAGTTGTGGAGTTTCTAGTTGTGGAGTTTCTAATTGTGGAGTCTCTAGTTGCGGAGTTTCAAGTTGTCAAGTTTCTAGTTGTGGAGTTTCTAGTTGTGGAGTTTCATGTTGTGAAGTTTCTAGTTGTTGAGTCTCAAGTTGTGGAGTTTAAAGTTGTGGAGTTTCATGTTGTGGAGTCTCTAGTTGTGGAGTTTCTAGTTGCGGCGTCTCAAGTTGTGGAGTTTTTAAATGCGTAGTTTCTAGTTGCGGAGTTCTCTAGTTGCGCAGTCTCTAGTTGAGGAGTTTCTAGTTGTGTAGTGTCTAGTTGTGGAGTTTCAAGTTGTGGAGTTTCTAGTTGTAGAGTTTCAAATTGTGAAGTTTTTCGTTGTGGAGTTTCTAGTTGTGGAGTTCCTAGTTGTGGAGTTTCTAGTTGTGTAGTGTCTAGTTCTGTAGTTTCTAGCTGCGGAGTTTCTAGTTGCGGAGCTTTTATTTGTGGAGTTTCTAGCTGCGGAGTTTCTAGTTGCAGAGTCTCTGGTTGTGGAGTCTCAAGTTGTGGAGTTTCCAGTTGTGGAGTTTTTAGTTGTGGACTTTCTAGACACGAAATTTTTGTAGCCGAGTCTCTATTTGTGGAGTTGTAGTTGAGGAGTTTCTAGTTGTGGAATTTCTAGTTGCCGAGTCTCTATTTGTAGAGTTTGCAGTTGTGGAGTTTCTAGTTGTGGAGTTTCTAATTGTGGAGTCTCTAGTTGCGGAGTTTCCAGTTGTGGAGTTTCTAGTTGTGGAGTTTCTAGTTGTGGTGTTTTTAGTTGTGGAGTTTCTAGTTGTGGAGTTTGAAGTTGTGAAGTTTCTAGTTGCGGCGTCTCAAGTTGTGGAGTTTTTAAATGCGGAGTTTCTAGTTGCGGAGTTCTCTAGTAGCGCAGTCTCTAGTTGTGGAGTTTATAGTTGTGTAGTGTCTAGTTGTGGAGTTTCAAGTTGTGGAGTTTCTAGTTGTAGAGTTTCGAATTGTGAAGTTTCTAGTTGTGGAGTTTCTAGTTGTGGAGTCTCCAGTTGCGGAGTTTCTAGTTGTGGAGTTTCTAGTTGGGGAGTTTCTAGTTGTGGAGTTTCTAGTTGTGCAGTTTCTAGTTGTGGAGTCTCAAGTTGTGGAGTTTCCAGTTGTGGAGTTTTTAGTTGTGGACTTTCTAGACACGAAATTTTTTGTAGCCGAGTCTCTATTTGTGGAGTTTGTAGTTGTGGAGTTTCTAGTTGTGGAGTTTCTAGTTGTGGAGTCTCTAGTTGAAGAGTTTCTAGTTGTGGAGTTTCTAGTTGTGGAGTTTATGGTTGTGGAGTTTTTGGTTGTGGAGTTTGTAGGTTGTGAGTTTCATGTTGTGGAGTTTCTAGTTGTTGAGTCTCAAGTTGTTGAGTTTAAAGTTGTGGAGTTTCAAGTTGTGGAGTCTCTAGTTGTGGAGTTTCTGTTTGCGGAGTGTCTAGTTGTGGAGTTTCCAGTTGTGAGTTTCTAGTTGTGGAGTTTCTAGTTGTGAAGTCTCTAGTTCTGCAGTTTCTAGTTGTGGAGTTTTTACGTGTGGAGTTTCTGATATAGAATTTTTTGTTGCCGAGTCTCTATTTGTGGAGTTGTAGTTGTGGAGTTTTTAGTTGCTAGAGTTTCTAGTTGTGGAGTCTCTAGTTGTGGAGTTTCTAGTTGTGAAGTTTCTTGTTGTGGAGTTTCTTGTTGTGAAGTTTCAAGTTGTGGTGTTTCTAGTTGTGGAGTCTCTAGTTGCGGAGTTTCTAGTTGTGGAGTTTCTAGTTGTGGAGTTTCTAGTCGTGCAGTTTCTAGCTGCGGAGTTTATAGTTGCAGAGTATCTACTTTTGGAGTTTCTAGTTGGGAATTCTCTAGTTGAGGAGTCTCTAGTTGTAGAGTTTCTAGTTGCGCAGTGTCTAGTTGTGGTGTTTCTAGCCGTGGAATTTCTTGTTGCAGAGTTTTTAAATGCGGAGTTTCTAGTTGCGGAGTTCTATAGTTGCAGAGTCTCTAGTTGTTGAGTTTCTAGTTGTGGAGTGCCTAGTTGTGGAGTCTCAAGTTGTGGAGTTTCTAGTAGAGTTTCGAATTGTGAAGTTTTTAGTTGTGGAGTTTCTAGTTGTGGAGTTTCTAGTTGTGGAGTTTCTAGTTGTAGAATCTCCTGTTGCGGAGTTTCTAGTTGCGGAGTTTCTGGTTGGGGAGTTTCTAGTTGTGGAGTTTCCAGTTGTGGAGTCTCAAGTTGTGGAGTTTAAATTTGTGGAGTTTCAAGTTGTGGAGTTTCTAGTTGTGGAGTCTGAAGTTGTGGAGTTCTAGCTTTGGAGTTCAAGTTGTGGAGTTTTGAGTTGTGGAGTTTCAAGTTGTGGAGTTTCTAGTTGCGGAGTTTCTAGTTGTGGAGTTTCTAGTTGTGGAGTTTCTAGCTGCGGAGTTTCTAGGTGCAGAGTCTCAAGTTGTGGAGTTTCAAGTTGTGGAATTTTGAGTTGTGGAGTTTCAAGTTGTGGAGTTTCTAGCTGTGGAGTCTCTAGTTGTTGAGTTTCTAGTTGTGAAGTCTCTAGTTTTGCAGTTTCTAGTTGTGGAGTTTCTAGTCTGTGGAGTTCAAGTTGTGGAGTTTCTAGTGGCGGAGTCTCAAGTTGTGGAATTTCTAGTTGTGGAGTTCCAAGTTGTGGAGTTTCAAGTGTGGGAGTTCTAGTTGTGGAGTCTCAAGTTGTGGAGTTTCTAGCTTTGGAGTTCAAGTTGTGGAGTTTGAGTTGTGGAGTTTCAAGTTGTGGAGTTTCTAGTTGTGGAGTTTCGAGTTGTGGAGTTTCTAGTTGTGGAGTTTCTAGCTGCGGAGTTTCTAGGTGCAGAGTCTCAAGTTGTGGAGTTTCAAGTTGTGGAGTTTTGAGTGTGGAATTTCAAGTTGTGGAGTTTCTAGCTGTGGAGTCTTTAGTTGTTGAGTTTCTAGTTGTGAAGTCTCTAGTTTCGCAGTTTCTAGTTGTGGAGTTTCTAGTTGTGGAGTTTCAAGTTGTGGAGTTTCTAGTGGCGGAGTCTCAAGTTGTGGAGTTTCTAGTTGTGGAGTTTCAAGTTGTGGAGTTTCAAGTGTGGAGTTTCTAGTTGTTGAGTCTCTAGTTGTGGAGTTGCTAGTTTTGGAGTTCAAGTTGTGGAGTTTTGAGTTGTGGAGTTTCAAGTTGTGGAGTTTCTAGTTGTGGAGTTTCGAGTTGTGGAGTTTCTAGTTGTGGAGTTTCTAGCTGCGGAGTTTCTAGGTGCAGAGTCTCAAGTTGTGGAGGTTCAAGTTGTGGAGTTTTGAGTTGTGGAGTTTCAAGTTGTGGAGTTTCTAGTTGTGGAGTTTCTAGTTGTGGAGTTTCAAGTTGTGGAGTTTCAAGTGTGGGAGTTTCTAGTTTTTGAGTCTCTAGTTGTGGAGTTTCTAGTTTTGCAGTTTCTAGCCTTGGAGTTTTTAGATATGGAATTTCCAGTGCCGAGCCCTATTTGTGGACTTTGTAGTTGTGGAGTTTCTAGATATGAAATTTCTAGTTGCCAAGTCTCTATTTGTGGAGTTTGTAGTTGTGGAGTTTCTAGTTGTAGGAGTTTCTAATTGTGGAGTCTCTAGTTGCGGAGTTTGTAGTTGTGGGTTTCTAGTTGTGGAGTTTCTAGTTGTGGAGTTTCCAGTTGTGGAGTTTCTAGTTGTGGAGTTTCAAGTTGTCAAGTTTCTAGTTGTGGAGTTTCTAGTTGTGGAGTTTCAAGTTGTGGAGTTTCTAGTTGCGGAGTTTCTAGTTGTGTTGTTTCAAGTTGTGGAGTTTTGAGTTGTGGAGTTTCAAGTTGTGGAGTTTCAAGTTGTGGAGTTTCTAGTTGTGGAGTTTCGAGTTCTGGAGATTCTAGTTGTGGAGTTTCTAGCTGCGGAGTTTCTAGGTGCAGAGTCTCTAGTTTTGGAGTTTCTAGTTGCGAATTCTCTAGTTGAGGAGCCTCTAGTTGTAGAGTTTTTAGTTGTGGAGTTTCTAGTTGTGGAGTTTGAAGTTGTGAAGTTTCTAGTTGCGGCGTCTCAAGTTGTGGAGTTTTTAAATGCGGAGTTTCTAGTTGCGGAGTTCTCTAGTAGCGCAGTCTCTAGTTGTGGAGTTTATAGTTGTGAAGTGTCTAGTTGTGGAGTTTCAAGTTGTGGAGTTTCTAGTTGTAGAGTTTCGAATTGTGAAGTTTCTAGTTGTGGAGTTTCTAGTTGTGGAGTCTCCAGTTGCAGAGTTTCTAGTTGTGGAGTTTCTAGTTGGGGAGTTTCTAGTTGAGGAGTTTCTAGTTGTGGAGCTTCTAGTTGTGGAGTCTCAAGTTGTGGAGTTTCCAGTTGTGGAGTTTTTAGTTTTGGACTTTCTAGACACGAAATTTCTTGTAAGCCGAGTCTCTAATTGTGGAGTTTGTAGTTGTGGAGTATCTAGCTGTGGAGTTTCTAGTTGTGGAGTCTCTAGTTGAAGAGTTTCTAGTTGTGGAGTTTCTAGTTGTGGAGTTTATGGTTGTGGAGTTTTTGGTTGTGGAGTTTGTAGTTGTGGAGTTTCATGTTGTGGAGTTTCTAGTTGTTGAGTCTCAAGTTGTTGAGTTTAAAGTGTGGAGTTTCAAGTTGTGGAGTCTCTAGTTGTGGAGTTTCTAATTTGCGGAGTGTCTAGTTGTGGAGTTTCCAGTTGTGGAGTTTCTAGTTGTGGAGTTTCTAGTTGTGAAGTCTCTAGTTTTGCAGTTTCTAGTTGTGGAGTTTTTACGTGTGGAGTTTCATGATATAGAATTTTTGTTGCCGAGTCTCTATTTGTGGAGTTTGTAGTTGTGGAGTTTGTAGTTGTAGAGTTTCTAGTTCTGGAGTCTCTAGTTGTGGAGTTTCTAGTTGTGAAGTTTCTGGTTGTGGAGTTTCTTGTTGTGGAGTTTCAAGTTGTGGAGTTTCTAGTTGTGGAGTCTCTAGTTGCGGAGTTTCTAGTTGTGGAGTTTCGAGTTGTGGAGTTTCTAGTTGTGGAGTTTCTAGCTGCGGAGTTTATAGTTGCAGAGTATCTACTTTTGGAGTTTCTAGTTGCGAATTCTCTAGTTGAGGAGTCTCTAGTTGTAGAGTTTCTAGTTGCGCAGTGTCTAGTTGTGGTGTTTCTAGCCGTGGAATTTCTTGTTGCAGAGTTTTTAAATGCGGAGTTTCTAGTTGCGGAGTTCCATAGTTGCAGAGTCTCTAGTTGTGGAGTTTCTAGTTGTGGAGTGCCTAGTTGTGGAGTCTCAAAATGTGGAGTTTCTAGTAGAGTTTCGAATTGTGAAGTTTTTAGTTGTGGAGTTTCTAGTTGTGGAGTTTCTAGTTGTGGAGTTTCTAGTTGTAGAGTCTCCTGTTGCGGAGTTTCTAGTTGCGGAGTTTCTGGTTGGGGAGTTTCTAGTTGTGGAGTTTTCTAGTTGTGGAGTTTCCTAGTTGTGGAGTTTCTAGTTGTGGAGTTTCTAGTTGCGGAGTATCTATTTGTGGAGTTTCCAGTTGTGGAGTTTCCAGTTGTGGAATTGCGGAGTGTCTGGTTGTGAAGTTTCTAATTGTTGAGTTTCTAGTTGTGGAGTTTCGAGTTGTTTGAGTCTCTAGTTGTGGAGTTTCTAGTTGTGGAGTTTCCAGATATGGAGTATCTAGTTGTGGAGTTTCCAGATATGGATTATATAGTTGTGGAGTTTCCAGTTTTGCAGTTTCTAGTTGTGGAGTTTCTAGATATGAATTTCTAGTTGCCGAGTCTCTATTTGTGGAGTTTCTGGATATGGAATTTCTAGTTGCCGAGTCTCTATTTGTAGAGTTTGTAGTTTGGAGTTTCTAGTTGTGGAGTTTCTAATTGTGGAGTCTCTAGTTGCGGAGTTTCCAGTTGTGGAGTTTCTATTGTGGAGTTTCTAGTTGTGGAGTTTCTAGTTGTGGAGTTTCTAGCTGTGGAGTTTGAAGTTGTGAAGTTTCTAGTCGCGGCGTCTCAGTTGTGGAGTTTTTAAATGCGGAGTTTCTAGTTGCGGAGTTCTCTAGTAGCGCAGTCTCTAGTTGTGGAGTTTATAGTTGTGTAGTGTCTAGTTGTGGAGTTTCAAGTTGTGGAGTTTCTAGTTGTAGAGTTTCGAATTGTGAAGTTTCTAGTTGTGGAGTTTCTAGTTGTGGAGTCTCCAGTTGCGGAGTTTCTAGTTGTGGAGTTTCTAGTTGGGGAGTTTCTAGTTGTTGAGTTTCTAGTTGTGGAGTTTCTAGTTGTGGAGTCTCAAGTTGTGGAGTTTCCAGTTGTGGAGTTTTTAGTTGTGGACTTTCTAGACACGAAATTTTTTGTAGCCGAGTCTCTATTTGTGGAGTTTGTAGTTGTGGAGTTTCTAGTTGTGGAGTTTCTAGTTGTGGAGTCTCTAGTTGAAGAGTTTCTAGTTGTGGAGTTTCTAGTTGTGGAGTTTATGGTTTGTGGAGTTTTTGGTTGTGGAGTTTGTAGTTGTGGAGTTTCATGTTGAGGAGTTTCTAGTTGTGAGTCTCAAGTTGTTGAGTTAAAGTTGTGGAGTTTCAAGTTGTGGAGTCTCTAGTCGTGGAGTTTCAATTTGCGGAGTGTCTAGTTGTGGAGTTTCCAGTTGTGGAGTTTCTAGTTGTGGAGTTTCTAGTTGTGAAGTCTCTAGTTCTGCAGTTTCTAGTTGTGGAGTTTTTACGTGTGGAGTTTCATGATATAGAATTTTTTGTTGCCGAGTCTCTATTTGTGGAGTTTGTAGATGTGGAGTTTCTAGTTGTAGAGTTTCTAGTTGTGGAGTCTCTAGTTGTGGAGTTTCTAGTTGTGAAGTTTCTGGTTGTGGAGTTTCTTGTTGTGGAGTTTCAAGTTGTGGAGTTTCTAGTTGTGGAGTCTCTAGTTGCGGAGTTTCTATTTGTGGAGTTTCGAGTTGTGGAGTTTCTAGTTGTGGAGTTTCTAGCTGCGGAGTTTATAGTTGCAGAGTATCTACTTTTGGAGTTTCTAGTTGCGAATTCTGTAGTTGAGGAGTCTCTAGTTGTAGAGTTTCTAGTTGCGCAGTGTCTAGTTGTGGTGTTTCTAGCCGTGGAATTTCTTGTTGCAGAGTTTTTAAATGCGGAGTTTCTAGTTGCGGAGTTCTATAGTTGCAGAGTCTCTAGTTGTGGAGTTTCCAGTTGTGGAGTTCCTAGTTGTGGAGTCTCAAGTTGTGGAGTTTCTAGTAGAGTTTGAAATTGTGAAGTTTTTAGTTGTGGAGTTTCTAGTTGTGGAGTTTCTAGTGTGGAGCTTCTAGTTGTAGAGTCTCCTGTTGCGGAGTTTCTAGTTGCGGAGTTTCTGGTTTGGGGAGTTTCTAGTTGTGGAGTCTCTAGTTGAAGAGTTTCTAGTTGTGGAGTTTCTAGTTGTGGAGTTTATGGTTGTGAGTTTTGGTTGTGGAGTTCGTAGTTGTGGAGTTTCATGTTGTGGAGTTTCTAGTTGTTGAGTCTCAAGTTGTTGAGTTTAAAGTTGTGGAGTTTCAAGTTGTGGAGTCTCTAGTTGTGGAGTTCTATTTGCGGAGTGTCTAGTTGTGGAGTTTCCAGTTGTGGAGTTTCTAGTTGTGGAGTTTCTAGTTGTGAAGTCTCTAGTTTTGCACTTTCTAGTTGTGGAGTTTTTACGTGTGGAGTTTCATGATATAGAATTTTTTGTTGCCGAGTCTCTATTTGTGGAGTTGTAGTTGTGGAGTTTCTAGTTGTAGAGTTTCTAGTTGTGAGTCTCTAGTTGTGGAGTTTCTAGTTGTGAAGTTTCTTGTTGTGGAGTTTCTTGTTGTGAGTTTCAAGTTGTGGAGTTTCTAGTTGTGGAGTCTCTAGTTGCGGAGTTTCTAGTTGTGGAGTTTCGAGTTGTGGAGTTTCTAGTTGTGGAGTTTCTAGCTGCGGAGTTTATAGTTGCGAATTCTCTAGTTGAGGAGTCCTCTAGTTGTAGAGTTTTCTAGTTGCGCAGTGTCTAGTTGTGCTGTTTCTAGCCGTGGAATTTCTTGTTGCAGAGTTTTTAAATGCGGAGTTTCTAGATTGCGGAGTCTATAGTTGCAGAGTCTCTAGTTGTGGAGTTTCTAGTTGTGGAGTGCCTGGTTGTTGAGTCTCAAGTTGTGGAGTTTCTAGTAGAGTTTCGAATTTTGAAGTTTTTAGTTGTGGAGTTTCTAGTTGTGGAGTTTCTAGTTGTAGAGTCTCCTGTTGCGGAGTTTCTAGTTGCGGAGTTTCTGGTTGAGGAGTTTCTAGTTGTGGAGTTTCTAGTTGTGGAGTTTCTAGTTGTGGAGGTTTCCAGTTGTGGAGTCTCAAGTTGTGGAGTTTAAATTGGTGGAGTTTCAAGTTGTGGAGTTTCTAGTTGTGGAGTCTGAAGTTGTGGAGTTTCTAGCTTTGGAGTTCAAGTTGTGGAGTTTTGAATTGTGGAGTTTCAGTTGCAGAGTCTCTAGTTGTGAGTTCTAGTTGTGGAGTGCCTAGTTGTGGAGTCTCAAGTTGTGGAGTTTCTAGTAGAGTTTCGATTGTGAAGTTTTTAGTTGTGGAGTTTCTAGTTGTGGAGTTTCTAGTTGTGGAGTTTCTAGTTGTGGAGTTTCTAGTTGCGGAGTTTCTGGTTGGGGAGTTTCTAGTTGTGGAGTTTCTAGTTGTGGAGTTTCCAGTTGTGGAGTCTCAAGTTGTTGTGGAGTTCAAATTTGTGGAGTTTCAAGTTGTGGAGTTTCTAGTTGTGGAGTCTCAAGTTGTGGAGTTTCTAGCTTTGGAGTTCAAGTTGTGGAGTTTTGAGTTGTGAAGTTTCAAGTTGTGGAGTTTCGAGTTGTGGAGTTTCGAGTTGTGGAGTTTCGAGTTGTGGAGTTTCTAGCTGCGGAGTTTCTAGGTGCAGAGTCTCAAGTTGTGGAGTTTCAAGTTGTGGAGTTTTGAGTTGTGGAGTTTCAAGTTGTGGAGTTTCTAGCTGTGGAGTCTCTAGTTGTTGAGTTTCTAGTTGTGAAGTCTCTAGTTTTGCAGTTTCTAGTTGTGGAGTTTCTAGTTGTGGAAGTTTCAAGTTGTGGAGTTTCTAGTGGCGGAGTCTCAAGTTGTGGAGTTTCTAGTTGTGGAGGTTCAAGTTGTGGAGTTTCAAGTGTAGGAGTTTCTAGTTGTTGAGTCTCTAGTTGTGGAGTTTCTAGTTTTGGAGTTCAAGTTGTGGAGTTTTGAGTTTTGGAGTTTCAAGTTGTGGAGTTTCTAGTTGTGGAGTTTCGAGTTGTGGAGTTTCTAGTTGTAGAGTTTCTAGCTGCGGAGTTTCTAGGTGCAGAGTCTCAAGTTGTGGAGTTTCAAGTTGTGGAGTTTTGAGTTGTGGAGTTTCAAGTTGTGGAGTTTCTAGCTGTGGAGTCTCCAGTTGCGGAGTTTCTAGTTGTGATGTTTCTAGTTGTGCAGTTTCTAGTTGTGGAGTTTCTGGTTGTGGAGTTTCTAGTTGTTGAGTTTCTAGTTGTGAAGTCTCTAGTTTTGCAGTTTCTAGTTGTGGAGTTTCTAGCTGTGGAGTCTCCAGTTGCGGAGTTTCTAGTTGTGATGTTTCTAGTTGAGCAGTTTCTAGTTGTGGAGTTTCTAGTTGTTGAGTCTCTAGTTGTGGAGTTTCTAGTTTTGCAGTTTCTAGCCTTGGAGTTTTTAGATATGGAATTTCTAGTTGCCGAGCCCCTATTTGTGGAATTTGTAGTTGTGGAGTTTCTAGATATGAAATTTCTAGTTGCCAAGTCTCTATTTGTGGAGTTTGTAGTTGTGGAGTATCTAGTTGTGGAGTTTCTTACTGTGGAGTCTCTAGTTGCGGAGTTTCTAGTTGTGGAGTTTCTAGTTGTGGAGTTTCTAGTTGTGGAGTTTCTAGTTGTGGAGTTTCTAGTTGTGGAGTTTCAAGTTGTCAAGTTTCTAGTTGTGGAGTTTCTAGTTGTGGAGTTTCATGTTGTGGAGTTTGTAGTTGTTGAGTCTCAAGTTGTGGAGTTTAAAGTTGTGGAGTTTCATGTTGTGGAGTCTCTAGTTGTGGAGTTTCTTGTTGCGGCGTCTCAAGTTGTGGAGTTTTTAAATGCGTAGTTTCTAGTTGCGGAGTTCTCTAGTTGCGCAGTCTCTAGTTGAGGAGTTTCTAGTTGTGTAGTGTCTAGTTGTGGAGTTTCAAGTTGTGGAGTTTCTAGTTGTAGAGTTTCGAATTGTGAAGTTTTTGTTGTGGAGTTTCTAGTTGTGGAGTTCCTAGTTGTTGAGTTTCTAGTTGTGGAGTGTCTAGTTCTGTAGTTTCTAGCTGCGGAGTTTCTAGTTGCGGAGCTTTTATTTGTGGAGTTTCTAGTTGCAGAGTCTCTGGTTGTGGAGTTTCTAGTGGCGGAATCTCTAGTTGTGGAGTTTCTAGTTGTGGAGTTTCTAGTTGTGGAGTTTCAAGTTGTGGAGGTTTTAGTTCTGGACTTTCTAGACTTGAAATTTCTTGTAGCCGAATCTCTATTCGTGGAGTTCGTAGTTGTGGAGTTTCTAATTGTGGAGTTTCTAGTTGTGAAGTCTCTAGTTGCAGAGTTTCTAGTTGTGGAGTTTCTAGTTGTGGAGTTTCAAGTTGTGGAGTTTCTAGTTGTGGAGTTTCTAGTTGCGGAGTATCTAGTTGTGGAGTTTCCAGTTGTGGAGTTTCCAGTTGTGGAATTGCGGAGTGTCTGGTTGTGGAGTTTCTAATTGTTGAGTTTCTAGTTGTGGAGTTTCGAGTTGTTGAGTCTCTAGTTGTGGAGTTTCTAGTTGTGGAGTTTCCAGATATGGAGTATCTAGTTGTGGAGTTTCCAGATATTGATTATATAGTTGTGGAGTTTCCAGTTTTGCAGTTTCTAGTTGTGGAGTTTCTAGATATGGAATTTCTAGTTGCCGAGTCTCTATTTGTGGAGTTTGTAGTTGTGGAGTTTCTGGATATGGAATTTCTAGTTGCCGAGTCTTTATTTGTAGAGTTTGTAGTTGTGGAGTTTCTAGTTGTGGAGTTTCTAATTGTGGAGTCTCTAGTTGCGGAGTTTCCAGTTGTGGAGTTTCTAGTTGTGGAGTTTCTAGTTGTGGAGTTTTTAGTTGTGGAGTTTCTAGTTGTGGAGTTTGAAGTTGTGAAGTTTCTAGTTGCGGCGTCTCAAGTTGTGGAGTTTTTAAATGCGGAGTTTCTAGTTGCGGAGTTCTCTAGTAGCGCAGTCTCTAGTTGTGGAGTTTATAGTTGTGTAGTGTCTAGTTGTGGAGTTTCAAGTTGTGGAGTTTCTAGTTGTAGAGTTTCGAATTGTGAAGTTTCTAGTTGTGGAGTTTCTAGTTGTGGATTCTCCAGTTGCGGAGTTTCTAGTTGTGGAGTTTCTAGTTGGGGAGCTTCTAGTTGTGGAGTTTCTAGTTGTGGAGTTTCTAGTTGTGGAGTCTCAAGTTGTGGAGTTTCCAGTTGTGGAGTTTTTAGGTGTGGACTTTCTAGACACGAAATTTTTTGTAGCCGAGTCTCTATTTGTGGAGTTTGTAGTTGTGGAGTTTCTAGTTGTGGAGTTTCTAGTTGTGGAGTCTCTAGTTGAAGAGTTTCTAGTTGTGGAGTTTCTAGTTGTGGAGTTTATGGTTGTGGAGTTTTTGGTTGTGGAGTTTGTAGTTGTGGAGTTTCATGTTGTGGAGTTTCTAGTTGTTGAGTCTCAAGTTGTTGAGTTTAAAGTTGTGGAGTTTCAAGTTGTGGAGTCTCTAGTTGTGGAGTTTCTATTTGCGGAGTGTCTAGTTGTGGAGTTTCCAGTTGTGGAGTTTATAGTTGTGGAGTTTCTAGTTGTGAAGTCTCTAGTTCTGCAGTTTCTAGTTGTGGAGTTTTTACGTGTGGAGTTTCATGATATAGAATTTTTTGTTGCCGAGTCTCTATTTGTGGAGTTTGTAGTTGTGGAGTTTCTAGTTGTAGAGTTTCTAGTTGTGGAGTCTCTAGTTGTGGAGTTTCTAGTTGTGAAGTTTCTGGTTGTGGAGTTTCTTATTGTGGAGTTTCAAGTTGCGGAGTTTCTAGTTGTGGAGTCTCTAGTTGCGGAGTTTCTAGTTGTGGAGTTTCGAGTTGTGGAGTTTCTAGTTGTGGAGTTTCTAGCTGCGGAGTTTATAGTTGCAGAGTATCTACTTTTGGAGTTTCTAGTTGCGAGTTCTCTAGTTGAGGAGTCTCTAGTTGTAGAGTTTCTAGTTGCGCAGTGTCTAATGTGGTGTTTCTAGCCGTGTAATTTCTTGTTGCAGAGTTTTTAAATGCGGAGTTTCTAGTTGCGGAGTTCTATAGTTGCAGAGTTTCTAGTTGTGGAGTTTCTAGTTGTGGAGTGCCTAGTTGTGGAGTCTCAAGTTGTGGAGTTTCTAGTAGAGTTTCGAATTGTGAAGTTTTTAGTTGCGGAGTTTCTAGTTGTGGAGTTTCTAGTTGTGGAGTTTCTTGTTGTAGAGTCTCCTGTTGCGGAGTTTCTAGTTGCGGAGTTCTGGTTGGGGAGTTTCTAGTTGTGGAGTTTCTAGTTGTGGAGTTTCTAGTTGTGGAGTTTCCAGTTGTGGAGTCTCAAGTTGTGGAGTTTAAATTTGTGGAGTTTCAAGTTGTGGAGTTTCTAGTTGTGGAGTCTGAAGTTGTGGAGTTTCTAGCTTTGGAGTTCAAGTTGTGGAGTTTTGAGTTGTGGAGTTTCAAGTTGTGGAGTTTCTAGTTGTGGAGTTCGAGTTGTGGAGTTTCTAGTTGTGGAGTTTCTAGCTGCGGAGTTTCTAGGTGCAGAGTCTCAAGTTGTGGAGTTTCAAGTTGTGGAATTTTGAGTTGTGGAGTTTCAAGTTGTGGAGTTTCTAGCTGTGGAGTCTCTAGTTGTTGAGTTTCTAGTTGTGAAGTCTCTAGTTTTGCAGTTTCTAGTTGTGGAGTTTCTTGTTGTGGAATTTCAAGTTGTGGAGTTTCTAGTGGCGGAGTCTCAAGTTGTGGAGTTTCTAGTTGTGGAGTTTCAAGTTGTGGAGTTTCAAGTGTGGGAGTTTCTAGTTGTTGAGTCTATAGTTGTGGAGTTTCTAGTTTTGGAGTTCAAGTTGTGGAGTTTTGAGTTGTGGAGTTTCAAGTTGTGGAGTTTCTAGTTGTGGAGTTTCGAGTTGTGAAGTTTCTAGTTGTGGAGTTTCTAGCTGCGGAGTTTCTAGGTGCAGAGTCTCAAGTTGTGGAGTTTCAAGTTGTGGAGTTTTGAGTTGTGGAGTTTCAAGTTGTGGAGTTTCTAGCTGTGGAGTCTCTAGTTGCGGAGTTTCTAGTTGTGATGTTTCTAGTTGTGCAGTTTCTATTTGTGGAGTTTCTGGTTGTGGAGTGTCTAGTTGTTGAGTTTCTAGTTGTGAAGTCTCTAGTTTTGCAGTTTCTAGTTGTGGAGTTTCTAGTTGTGGAGTTTCAAGTTGTGGAGTTTCAAGTGTGGGAGTTTCTAGTTGTTGAGTCTCTAGTTGTGGAGTTTCTAGTTTTGCAGTTTCTAGCCTTGGAGTTTTTAGATATCGAATTTCCAGTTGCCGAGCCCCTATTTGTGGAATTCGTAGTTGTGGAGTTTCTAGATATGAAATTTCTAGTTGCCAAGTCTCTATTTGTGGAGTTTGTAGTTGTGGAGTTTCTAGTTGTGGAGTTTCTAATTGTGGAGTCTCTAGTTGCGGAGTTTCTAGTTGTGGAGCTTCTAGTTGTGGAGTTTCTAGTTGTGGAGTTTCCAGTTGTGGAGTTTCTAGTTGGTGGAGTTTCAAGTTGTCAAGTTCTAGTTGTGGAGTTTCTAGTTGTGGAGTTTCATGTTGTGGAGTTTCTAGTTGTTGAGTCTCAAGTTGTGGAGTTTAAAGTTGTGGAGTTTCATGTTGTGGAGTCTCTAGTTGTGGAGTTTCTAGTTGCGGCGTCTCAAGTTGTGAGTTTTTAAATGCGTAGTTTCTAGTTGCGGAGTTCTCTAGTTGCGCAGTCTCTAGGTAAGGAGTTTCTAGTTGTGTAGTGTCTAGTTGTGGAGTTTCAAGTTGTGGAGTTTCTAGTTGTAGAGTTTCGAATTGTGAAGTTTTTCGTTGTGGAGTTTCTAGTTGTGGAGTTCCTAGTTGTGGAGTTTCTAGTTGTGGAGTGTCTAGTTCTGTAGTTTCTAGCTGCGGAGTTTCTAGTTGCGGAGCTTTTATTTGTGGAGTTTCTAGCTGCGGAGTTTCTAGTTGCAGAGTCTCTGGTTGTGGAGTCTCAAGTTGTGGAGTTTCCAGTTGTGGAGTTTTTAGTTGTGGACTTTCTAGACACGAAAATTTTTGTAGCCGAGTCTCTATTTGTGGAGTTTGTAGTTGAGGAGTTTCTAGTTGTGGAATTTCTAGTTGCCGAGTCTCTATTTGTAGAGTTTGCAGTTGTGGAGTTTCTAGTTGTGGAGTTTCTAATTGTGGAGTCTCTAGTTGCGGAGTTTCCAGTTGTGGAGTTTCTAGTTGTGGAGTTTCTAGTTGTGGTGTTTTTAGTTGTGGAGTTTCTAGTTGTGGAGTTTGAAGTTGTGAAGTTTCTAGTTGCGGCGTCTCAAGTTGTGGAGTTTTTAAATGCGGAGTTTCTAGTTGCCGAGTTCTCTAGTAGCGCAGTCTCTAGTTGTGGAGTTTATAGTTGTGTAGTGTCTAGTTGTGGAGTTTCAAGTTGTGGAGTTTCTAGTTGTAGAGTTTCGAACTGTGAAGTTTTTAGTTGTGGAGTTTCTAGTTGTGGAGTCTCCAGTTGCGGAGTTTCTAGTTGTGGAGTTTCTAGTTGGGGAGTTTCTAGTTGTGGAGTTTCTAGTTGTGCAGTTTCTAGTTGTGGAGTCTCAGGTTGTGGAGTTTCCAGTTGTGGAGTTTTTAGTTGTGGACTTTCTAGACACGAAATTTTTTGTAGCCGAGTCTCTATTTGTGGAGTTTGTAGTTGTGGAGTTTCTAGTTGTGGAGTTTCTAGTTGTGGAGTCTCTAGTTGAAGAGTTTCTAGTTGTGGAGTTTCTAGTTGTGGAGTTTATGGTTGTGGAGTTTTTGGTTGTGGAGTTTGTAGTTGTGGAGTTTCATGTTGTGGAGTTTCTAGTTGTTGAGTCTCAAGTTGTTGAGTTTAAAGTTGTGAAGTTTCAAGTTGTGGAGTCTCTAGTTGTGGAGTTTCTGTTTGCGGAGTGTCTAGTTGTGGAGTTTCCAGTTGTGGAGTTTCTAGTTGTGGAGTTTCTAGTTGTGAAGTCTCTAGTTCTGCAGTTTCTAGTTGTGGAGTTTTTACGTGTGGAGTTTCATGATATAGAATTTTTTGTTGCCGAGTCTCTATTTGTGGAGTTTGTAGTTGTGGAGTTTCTAGTTGTAGAGTTTCTAGTTGTGGAGTCTCTAGTTGTAGAGTTTCTAGTTGTGAAGTTTCTGGTTGTGGAGTTTCTTGTTGTGGAGTTTCAAGTTGTGGAGTTTCTAGTTGTGGAGTCTCTAGTTGCGGAGTTTCTAGTTGTGGAGTTTCGAGTTGTGGAGTTTCTAGTTGTGCAGTTTCTAGCTGCGGAGTTTATAGTTGCAGAGTATCTACTTTTGGAGTTTCTAGTTGCGAATTCTCTAGTTGAGGAGTCTCTAGTTGTAGAGTTTCTAGTTGCGCAGTGTCTAGTTGTGGTGTTTCTAGCCGTGGAATTTCTTGTTGCAGAGTTTTTAAATGCGGAGTTTCTAGTTGCGGAGTTCTATAGTTGCAGAGTCTCTAGTTGTTGAGTTTCTAGTTGTGGAGTGCCTAGTTGTGGAGTCTCAAGTTGTGGAGTTTCTAGTAGAGTTTCGAATTGTGAAGTTTTTAGTTGTGGAGTTTCTAGTTGTGGAGTTTCTAGTTGTGGAGTTTCTAGTTGTAGAATCTCCTGTTGCGGAGTTTCTAGTTGCGGAGTTTCTGGTTGGGGAGTTTCTAGTTGTGGAGTTTCTAGTTGTGGAGTTTCCAGTTGTGGAGTCTCAAGTTGTGGAGTTTAAATTTGTGGAGTTTCAAGTTGTGTTGTGGAGTTTCTAGTTGTGGAGTCTGAAGTTGTGGAGTTTTTAGCTTTGGAGTTCAAGTTGTGGAGTTTTGAGTTGTGGAGTTTCAAGTTGTGGAGTTTCTAGTTGTGGAGTTTCGAGTTGTGGAGTTTCTAGTTGTGGAGTTTCTAGCTGCGGAGTTTCTAGTGCAGAGTCTCAAGTTGTGGAGTTTCAAGTTGTGGAATTTTGAGTTGTGGAGTTTCAAGTTGTGGAGTTTCTAGCTGTGGAGTCTCTAGTTGTTGAGTTTCTAGTTGTGAAGTCTCTAGTTTTGCAGTTTCTAGTTGTGGAGTTTCTAGTTGTGGAGTTTCAAGTTGTGAGTTTCTAGTGCAGAGTCTCAAGTTGTGGAATTTCTAGTTGTGGAGTTTCAGTTGTGGAGTTTCAAGTGTGGGAGTTTCTAGTTGTGGAGTCTCAAGTTGTGGAGTTTCTAGCTTTGGAGTTCAAGTTGTGGAGTTTGAGTTGTGGAGTTTCAAGTTGTGGAGTTTCTAGTTGTGGAGTTTCGAGTTGTGGAGTTTCTAGTTGTGGAGTTTCTAGCTGCGGAGTTTCTAGGTGCAGAGTCTCAAGTTGTGGAGTTTCAAGTTGTGGAGTTTTGAGTTGTGGAATTTCAAGTTGTGGAGTTTCTAGCTGTGGAGTCTTTAGTTGTTGAGTTTCTAGTTGTGAAGTCTCTAGTTTCGCAGTTTCTAGTTGTGGAGTTTCTAGTTGTGGAGTTTCAAGTTGTGGAGTTTCTAGTGGCGGAGTCTCAAGTTGTGGAGTTTCTAGTTGTGGAGTTTCAAGTTGTGGAGTTTCAAGTGTGGGAGTTTCTAGTTGTTGAGTCTCTAGTTGTGGAGTTGCTAGTTTTGGAGTTCAAGTTGTGGAGTTTTGAGTTGTGGAGTTTCTAGGTGCAGAGTCTCAAGTTGTGGAGTTTCAAGTTGTGGAGTTTTGAGTTGTGGAGTTTGAAGTTGTGGAGTTTCTAGCTGTGGAGTCTCTAGTTGCGGAGTTTCTAGTTGTGATGTTTCTAGTTGTGCAGTTTCTAGTTGTGGAGTTCTGGTTGTGGAGTTTCTAGTTGTTGAGTTTCTAGTTGTGAAGTCTCTAGTTTTGCAGTTTCTAGTTGTGGAGTTTCTAGTTGTGGAGTTTCAAGTTGTGGAGTTTCAAGTGTGGAGTTTCTAGTTTTTGAGTCTCTTGTTGTGGAGTTTCTAGTTTTGCAGTTTCTAGCCTTGGAGTTTTTAGATATGGAATTTCCAGTTGCCGAGCCCCTATTTGTGGACTTTGTAGTTGTGGAGTTTCTAGATATGAAATTTCTAGTTGCCAAGTCTCTATTTGTGGAGTTTGTAGTTGTGGAGTTTCTAGTTGTGGAGTTTCTAATTGTGGAGTCTCTAGTTGCGGAGTTTCTAGTTGTGGAGTTTCTAGTTGTGGAGTTTCTAGTTGTGGAGTTTCCAGTTGTGGAGTTTCTAGTTGTGGAGTTTCAAGTTGTCAAGTTTCTAATTGTGGAGTTTCTAGTTGTGGAGTTTCAAGTTGTGGAGTTTCTAGTTGCGGAGTCACAAGTTGTGGAGTTTCTAGTTGTGTTGTTTCAAGTTGTGGAGTTTTGAGTTGTGGAGTTTCAAGTTGTGGAGTTTCAAGTTGTGGAGTTTCTAGTTGTGTGGAGTTTCGAGTTCTGGAGATTCTAGTTGTGGAGTTTCTAGCTGCGGAGTTTCTAGGTGCAGAGTCTCTAGTTTTGGAGTTTCTAGTTGCGAATTCTCTAGTTGAGGAGCCTCTAGTTGTAGAGTTTTTAGTTGTGGAGTTTCTAGTTGTGGAGTTTGAAGTTGTGAAGTTTCTAGTTGCGGCGTCTCAAGTTGTGGAGTTTTTAAATGCGGAGTTTCTAGTTGCGGAGTTCTCTAGTAGTGCAGTCTCTAGTTGTGGAGTTTATAGTTGTGTAGTGTCTAGTTGTGGAGTTTCAAGTTGTGGAGTTTCTAGTTGTGGAGTCTCCAGTTGCAGAGTTTCTAGTTGTGGAGTTTCTAGTTGGGGAGTTTCTAGTTGTGGAGTTTCTAGTTGTGGAGCTTCTAGTTGTGGAGTCTCAAGTTGTGGAGTTTCCAGTTGTGGAGTTTTTAGTTGTGGACTTTCTAGACACGAAATTTCTTGTAGCCGAGTCTCGATTTGTGGAGTTTGTAGTTGTGGAGTATCTAGCTGTGGAGTTTCTAGTTGTGGAGTCTCTAGTTGAAGAGTTTCTAGTTGTGGAGTTTCTAGTTGTGGAGTTTATGGTTGTGGAGTTTTTGGTTGTGGAGTTTGTAGTTGTGGAGTTTCATGTTGTGGAGTTTCTAGTTGTTGAGTCTCAAGTTGTTGAGTTTAAAGTTGTGGAGTTTCAAGTTGTGGAGTCTCTAGTTGTGGAGTTTCTATTTGCGGAGTGTCTAGTTGTGGAGTTTCCAGTTGTGGAGTTTCTAGTTGTGGAGTTTCTAGTTGTGAAGTCTCTAGTTTTGCAGTTTCTAGTTGTGGAGTTTTTACGTGTGGAGTTTCATGATATAGAATTTTTTGTTGCCGAGTCTCTATTTGTGGAGTTTGTAGTTGTGGAGTTTGTAGTTGTAGAGTTTCTAGTTGTGGAGTCTCTAGTTGTGGAGTTTCTAGTTGTGAAGTTTCTGGTTGTGGAGTTTCTTGTTGTGGAGTTTCAAGTTGTGGAGTTTCTAGTTGTGGAGTCTCTAGTTGCGGAGTTTCTAGTTGTGGAGTTTCGAGTTGTGGAGTTTCTAGTTGTGGAGTTTCTAGCTGCGGAGTTTATAGTTGCAGAGTATCTACTTTTGGAGTTTCTAGTTGCGAATTCTCTAGTTGAGGAGTCTCTAGTTGTAGAGTTTCTAGTTGCGCAGTGTCTAGTTGTGGTGTTTCTAGCCGTGGAATTTCTTGTTGCAGAGTTTTTAAATGCGGAGTTTCTAGTTGCGGAGTTCCATAGTTGCAGAGTCTCTAGTTGTGGAGTTTCTAGTTGTGGAGTGCCTAGTTGTGGAGTCTCAAAATGTGGAGTTTCTAGTAGAGTTTCGAATTGTGAAGTTTTTAGTTGTGGAGTTTCTAGTTGTGGAGTTTCTAGTTGTGGAGTTTCTAGTTGTAGAGTCTCCTGTTGCGGAGTTTCTAGTTGCGGAGTTTCTGGTTGGGGAGTTTCTAGTTGTGGAGTTTCTAGTTGTGGAGTTTCTAGTTGTGGAGTTTCTAGTTGTGGAGTTTCTAGTTGCGGAGTATCTAGTTGTGGAGTTTCCAGTTGTGGAGTTTCCAGTTGTGGAATTGCGGAGTGTCTGGTTGTGGAGTTTCTAATTGTTGAGTTTCTAGTTGTGGAGTTTCGAGTTGTTGAGTCTCTAGTTGTGGAGTTTCTAGTTGTGGAGTTTCCAGATATGGAGTATCTAGTTGTGGAGTTTCCAGATATGGATTATATAGTTGTGGAGTTTCCAGTTTTGCAGTTTATAGTTGTGGAGTTTCTAGATATGGAATTTCTAGTTGCCGAGTCTCTATTTGTGGAGTTTCTGGATATGGAATTTCTAGTTGCCGAGTCTCTATTTGTAGAGTTTGTAGTTGTGGAGTTTCTAGTTGTGGAGTTTCTAATTGTGGAGTCTCTAGTTGCGGAGTTTCCAGTTGTGGAGTTTCTAGTTGTGGAGTTTCTAGTTGTGGAGTTTCTAGTTGTGGAGTTTCTAGTTGTGGAGTTTGAAGTTGTGAAGTTTCTAGTTGCGGCGTCTCAAGTTGTGGAGTTTTTAAATGCAGAGTTTCTAGTTGCGGAGTTCTCTAGTAGCGCAGTCTCTAGTTGTGGAGTTTATAGTTGTGTAGTGTCTAGTTGTGGAGTTTCAAGTTGTGGAGTTTCTAGTTGTAGAGTTTCGAATTGTGAAGTTTCTAGTTGTGGAGTTTCTAGTTGTGGAGTCTCAAGTTGTGGAGTTTCTAGTTGTGGAGTTTCTAGTTGGGGAGTTTCTAGACACGAAATTTTTTGTAGCCGAGTCTCTATTTGTGGAGTTTGTAGTTGTGGAGTTTCTAGTTGTGGAGTTTCTAGTTGTGGAGTCTCTAGTTGAAGAGTTTCTAGTTGTGGAGTTTCTAGTTGTGGAGTTTATGGTTGTGGAGTTTTTGGTTGTGGAGTTTGTAGTTGTGGAGTTTCATGTTGAGGAGTTTCTAGTTGTTGAGTCTCTATTTGTGGAGTTTGTAGATGTGGAGTTTCTAGTTGTAGAGTTTCTAGTTGTGGAGTCTCTAGTTGTGGAGTTTCTAGTTGTGAAGTTTCTGGTTGTGGAGTTTCTTGTTGTGGAGTTTCAAGTTGTGGAGTTTCTAGTTGTGGAGTCTCTAGTTGCGGAGTTTCTAGTTGTGGAGTTTCGAGTTGTGGAGTTTCTAGTTGTGGAGTTTCTAGCTGCGGAGTTTATAGTTGCAGAGTATCTACTTTTGGAGTTTCTAGTTGCGAATTCTGTAGTTGAGGAGTCTCTAGTTGTAGAGTTTCTAGTTGCGCAGTGTCTAGTTGTGGTGTTTCTAGCCGTGGAATTTCTTGTTGCAGAGTTTTTAAATGCGGAGTTTCTAGTTGCGGAGTTCTATAGTTGCAGAGTCTCTAGTTGTGGAGTTTCCAGTTGTGGAGTTCCTAGTTGTGGAGTCTCAAGTTGTGGAGTTTCTAGTAGAGTTTCGAATTGTGAAGTTTTTAGTTGTGGAGTTTCTAGTTGTGGAGTTTCTAGTTGTGGAGCTTCTAGTTGTAGAGTCTCCTGTTGCGGAGTTTCTAGTTGCGGAGTTTCTGGTTGGGGAGTTTCTAGTTGTGGAGTCTCTAGTTGAAGAGTTTCTAGTTGTGGAGTTTCTAGTTGTGGAGTTTATGGTTGTGGAGTTTTTGGTTGTGGAGTTTGTAGTTGTGGAGTTTCATGTTGTGGAGTTTCTAGTTGTTGAGTCTCAAGTTGTTGAGTTTAAAGTTGTGGAGATTCAAGTTGTGGAGTCTCTAGTTGTGGAGTTCTATTTGCGGAGTGTCTAGTTGTGGAGTTTCCAGTTGTGGAGTTTCTAGTTGTGGAGTTTCTAGTTGTGAAGTCTCTAGTTTTGCACTTTCTAGTTGTGGAGTTTTTACGTGTGGAGTTTCATGATATAGAATTTTTTGTTGCCGAGTCTCTATTTGTGGAGTTTGTAGTTGTGGAGTTTCTAGTTGTAGAGTTTCTAGTTGTGGAGTCTCTAGTTGTGGAGTTTCTAGTTGTGAAGTTTCTGGTTGTGGAGTTTCTTGTTGTGGAGTTTCAAGTTGTGGAGTTTCTAGTTGTGGAGTCTCTAGTTGCGGAGTTTCTAGTTGTGGAGTTTCGAGTTGTGGAGTTTCTAGTTGTGGAGTTTCTAGCTGCGGAGTTTATAGTTGCGAATTCTCTAGTTGAGGAGTCTCTAGTTGTAGAGTTTCTAGTTGCGCAGTGTCTAGTTGTGCTGTTTCTAGCCGTGGAATTTCTTGTTGCAGAGTTTTTAAATGCGGAGTTTCTAGTTGCGGAGTTCTATAGTTGCAGAGTCTCTAGTTGTGGAGTTTCTAGTTGTGGAGTGCCTGGTTGTGGCGTCTCAAGTTGTGGAGTTTCTAGTAGAGTTTCGAATTTTGAAGTTTTTAGTTGTGGAGTTTCTAGTTGTGGAGTTTCTAGTTGTGGAGTTTCTAGTTGTAGAGTCTCCTGTTGCGGAGTTTCTAGTTGCGGAGTTTCTGGTTGGGGAGTTTCTAGTTGTGGAGTTTCTAGTTGTGCAGTTTCTAGTTGTGGAGTTTCCAGTTGTGGAGTCTCAAGTTGTGGAGTTTAAATTGGTGGAGTTTCAAGTTGTGGAGTTTCTAGTTGTGGAGTCTGAAGTTGTGGAGTTTCTAGCTTTGGAGTTCAAGTTGTGGAGTTTTGAGTTGTTGAGTTTCAAGTTGCAGAGTCTCTAGTTGTGGAGTTTCTAGTTGTGGAGTGCCTAGTTGTGGAGTCTCAAGTTGTGGAGTTTCTAGTAGAGTTTCGAATTGTGAAGTTTTTAGTTGTGGAGTTTCTAGTTGTGGAGTTTCTAGTTGTGGAGTTTCTAGTTGTGGAGTTTCTAGTTGTAGAGTCTCCTGTTGCGGAGTTTCTAGTTGCGGAGTTTCTGGTTGGGGAGTTTCTAGTTGTGGAGTTTCTAGTTGTGGAGTTTCTAGTTGTGGAGTTTCCAGTTGTGGAGTCTCAAGTTGTGGAGTTCAAATTTGTGGAGTTTCAAGTTGTGGAGTTTCTAGTTGTGGAGCCTCAAGTTGTGGAGTTTCTAGCTTTGGAGTTCAAGTTGTGGAGTTTTGAGTTGTGAAGTTTCAAGTTGTGGAGTTTCGAGTTGTGGAGTTTCGAGTTGTGGAGTTTCGAGTTGTGGAGTTTCTAGCTGCGGAGTTTCTAGGTGCAGAGTCTCAAGTTGTGGAGTTTCAAGTTGTGGAGTTTTGAGTTGTGGAGTTTCAAGTTGTGGAGTTTCTAGCTGTGGAGTCTCTAGTTGTTGAGTTTCTAGTTGTGAAGTCTCTAGTTTTGCAGTTTCTAGTTGTGGAGTTTCTAGTTGTGGAGTTTCAAGTTGTGGAGTTTCTAGTGGCGGAGTCTCAAGTTGTGGAGTTTCTAGTTGTGGAGGTTCAAGTTGTGGAGTTTCAAGTGTAGGAGTTTCTAGTTGTTGAGTCTCTAGTTGTGGAGTTTCTAGTTTTGGAGTTCAAGTTGTGGAGTTTTGAGTTTTGGAGTTTCAAGTTGTGGAGTTTCTAGTTGTGGAGTTTCAAGTTGTGGAGTTTCTAGTTGTAGAGTTTCTAGCTGCGGAGTTTCTAGGTGCAGAGTCTCAAGTTGTGGAGTTTCAAGTTGTGGAGTTTTGAGTTGTGGAGTTTCAAGTTGTGGAGTTTCTAGCTGTGGAGTCTCCAGTTGCGGAGTTTCTAGTTGTGATGTTTCTAGTTGTGCAGTTTCTAGTTGTGGAGTTTCTGGTTGTGGAGTTTCTAGTTGTTGAGTTTCTAGTTGTGAAGTCTCTAGTTTTGCAGTTTCTAGTTGTGGAGTTTCTAGTTGTGGAGTTTCAAGTTGTGGAGTTTCTAGTGGTGGAGTCTCAAGTTTTGGAGTTTCTAGTTGTGGAGTTTCAAGTTGTGGAGTTTCAAGTGTGGGAGTTTCTAGTTGTTGAGTCTCTAGTTGTGGAGTTTCTAGTTTTGCAGTTTCTAGCCTTGGAGTTTTTAGATATGGAATTTCTAGTTGCCGAGCCCCTATTTGTGGAATTTGTAGTTGTGGAGTTTCTAGATATGAAATTTCTAGTTGCCAAGTCTCTATTTGTGGAGTTT